>NC_140988.1:82170675-82357034 GCF_052327205.1 Somniosus microcephalus | reverse complement strand
ACTTCTCCCCCCCCCACACTTCTCCCCCACCTCACACTTCTCCCCCCCTCCACACTTCTCCCCCCTCACACTTCTCCCCCCCTCACACTTCTCCCCCCTCACACTTCTCCCCTCACACTCTCCCCCCCCCCCCACACTTCTGCCCCCCCCACCTCACACTTCTCCCCCTCACACTTCTCCCCCCCCACACTTCTCCCCACCTCACACTTCCTCCCCCCCCTCACACTTCTCCCCCCCTCACACTTCTCCCCCCTCACACTTCTCCCCCCCCACGACTTCTCCCCCACCTCACACTTCTCCCCCCTCACACTCTCTCCCCCCCTCACACTTCTCCCCCCCTCACACTTCTCCCCCCCTCACACTTCTCCCCCCTCACAGTTCTCCCCCCCTCACACTTCTCCCCCTCACACTTCTCCCCCCCTCACACTTCTCCCCCCCCACACTTCTCCCCCCTCACACTTCTCCCCCCCCACACTTCTCCCCCCCTCACACTCTCCCCCCTCCCCCCCCTCACACTTCTCCACCCTCACACTTCTCCCCCTCACACTTCTCCCCCCTCACACTTCTCCCCCTCACACTTCTCCCCTCCCTCACACTCTCCCCCCCTCACACACTTCTCCCCCCCTCACACTTCCCCCCCCCAACCCCACACTTCTTCCCCCCCTCACACTTCTCCCCCCCCTCACACTTCTCCCCCCCCCCTCACACTTCTCCCCCCCCTCACACTTCCCCCCCCAGGCCCGACCGGACTCACCTCGGTAGCACCTGTTGGTGAACAGGGCGGGCCTTTGGACCTGGTTGGCAGACTCCCCGTGTCCGATTGAGATCGGGGACAGCCGTTTAAAATAAAGCCAGAGCGGGCTCTCGCGGGCGGGCGGCGCATGCGCGGTCAGTGCCAGCGGCACGAGGCGGCCCGCGGGGAGTATGCAGGGAAACCCCGCGGGCTGGCGGCCGTTAGCGAGCGGCTCACTTCAGGCCCCGACACCGTCAAACCTGAGAGGGGGAAGTAGAGAGAGACAGAGAGGGAAGAGGAGAAGGAGAGAGAGGGAAGAGGAGAAGGAGAGAGAGGGAAGAGGAGAAGGAGAGAGATGGAAGAGGAGAAGGAGAGAGAGAGAGAGAGGGAAAGGGAGAGAGAGAGAGAAATGTTTTGAGCTTCAGGCCTGCCTGCAGCGGGCCTGGAGAGCAGCCCGAGTCCCCCCTGCGCGAGGGTGAGGAGGAGGGGGGGGGTTGCTAAACACAATATAAAACTCAAATAAATTGTTAATTAATTCCCTAACACATAATTCAAATATTTACCTTAGTTCCCTAACACACTGAAAGTGTGGGAAAAAAAATCGTGAAAAATCAAGATGGCGGCCACTCACCTCGGTTCAGGATGATAAGGCCCGCCCACACACCGCACCGATTGGTCGACCGGTCAGGTCACCGAAGCGTAGGATTGGTCAATCGTCGAGTCACTCGACATTCAACTGTAGGATGGCACGCGCCAGGAACCCGCCGTACGATTGGGCGACCTCGACGTCACACGGTCGCTAATGAGATGCTAATGAGCGGAACGCTGAACGTTTTTTGGATACCGCGGGCGCGATTTTTGTCCGGCCGAAACGTAAATACGCCTATCACCGGTCCGGAATCGCAAGCTTTCTTTTGAGGCGACGCGCGCGTCGGTACGCTCTATAACTTTCAAACGTATAGAACACGGACAGACAGACAGACATCGGGACAGACAGACATCGGGACAGACATCGGGACAGACAGAAGAGCTCTTTTACATATATAGATATAAGAAGATAAGAATTATAGAACATAAGAAGCCACTCGGTCCGCCACACCTGTGCTGGTGCTAGCTCTTTAAGTGTAGCTAATCTCATTTCCCTTTCTCTTTCTGCAGAAGCAGTTTTATAAAATCAGTCCTCTGTAGTTTACCCACAATCTAGGTATGACTAAATGACCTATAGATTCTTCTTTTATGTTTTCCCCCCTTCCTTGAATAGAGTGCAAAATGTGTCACTCTCCAATCCTTTGTACAATTCTGATTTCCAATATTTTTGGAAAACTATGATCAGCACTTTTTCCTCCTCAACTGCCCTCAGTATTCAGGGATGCCTACCATCTGGGCCTGGTCACTTTTTCTACTTTCTATCCCGTCCACTTTTTATTTTCCTTTTCCTCATATATATCCAGTGGTGATTCTTTCGCATCTTCCTCAGGCAATCCTTCAGTCCAGCTTTCACCTTCCGATGTAAAATCTGAGGCAACATTCTTTCACACTCAAGTACAAGATGGCCCTCTTTATCGCTGATTGGCCCCACCTCTTCTTTGACTATCCTTTTACTTCTAATGTGCTTTACTCCTCGTTGTAGTGTATATGCCTTTAAGAGCCCCAGGTGTGCTGTACATGCCGGTAATGGCCACTCGGGCTATATAAGCCTGTATATTGTGTTAGAACCACCCCCCCCAGACTTTGCTCTAGTAAACACCTATGAACCAACTCCTGTCTTCAGTGTCTTTATCAACACACGGACACTACAGTGGCGACAAAGTGGAAACGGATTTTACCTGCAATTCGGCAGCACCTCAAGGACATCGATTCCTCGGGCGTCCAGAAGGCCCAAGAAAGTGAGAGAAGCTGTGGTTTCACCAGCTGGCCAAGCTGGTGGCAGGTACTGTGCTAATCCTTCCTGGGCGTCAGGCTGGGGCTCCAGCGGCTGGCTCTACAGCTGAGACAGGCAGCGAAATCGGAGGCAAGCAATAACGGACTGGGAGGGAGCACTCGGGAGATGGCCGGCGCGGCAAGCAGGTCAGTGTTCAGACCTGCAGAGAAAGTCCGGCGGGAACGAGCCTCCAACTGTAAAACAAATAAAATAAAAAATAAAAAAAGAATAAAGAACGGAAACCGCGGGGAAACAGCGTTGTCATCGGCAGCAGCGGCGGGAAAGCGCGGGAAGCGCCATATCTTTGCTGCTGAAAAGAAAGAAAAGCGCGGGAAGCACCATATCTTTTCTGAAATGCCTAAGTCTGGCAATATTGATGCTTTTGATAGCAAAATAGAGGATTGGACCACATATGTGGAAAGAGTAGAGGTATATTGCACTGCAAATGGAATAGAAAATGAAAAAAAAAGCTTCAGTACTGCTGAACCTAATGGGCGCAAAGGCATACGGGCTGTTATAAAATTTAATCACTCCAGCCAAACCAAAGGACAAGAATTTTAAAGAAATAGTTGATACCCTGCAGGAGCACTTAAACCCAACACCACTGCTGATAGCGGAACGATTCAAATTCTTCAACAGAAATCAACACAAGAATGAAAGTAACGCTGATTACCTAACCGAATTAAGAAAGCTATCAAAGTACTGCCAATTCGGGGCAGAACTAGCAGATTATCTTCGAGACAAATTCGTTTTGCGGTCTCTTAAGTGAAGGAACACAAAAAAAGGCTGCTTTCTGAAAAAGATTTAACATTGGACAAAGCTTTCAGTATGGCTGTATCATACGAAGCAGCAGCAAGAGGAGCTGCAGAGATACAACAAAAGACACAGGACTTCGGCACTCATGAAATGACACAGGGTTTCGAAAGATGTTATCCGCTGCGGCAGATCCACCCATAACCAGAAGGACTGCTGGTTCAAGGACAAAGCATGCAGGCAATGCGGAAAGATTGGGCACATTGCACGGGTATGCCGATCTGGACAAAATAAATCCACAGACAGACAAAAAAAAATCAATAAATTAAAGTACAGGAAGGTACAAATGATGACGAACAGTAGCTCCGAAGACCAGAAGAGCGATAGCGACTCCGAAAACAAGAGAATAAGCTGTCTCAAATTACATAATGTACTTGCCAAGATGATTACCAAGCCATTTGGGTTACCCTCACGATAGCAGGGTCCCCTGTTAAAATGGAGCTAGATACAGGATCAGCTCTAACCGTAATAAATCGGCGGGATTACCAGAGGCTATTTTCGCATATACCTCTAAAAGTCACATCCTTTATCTTAAAAACATATACGGGGCAGAAAGTATACCCCGAAGGAAAAATAAGGGTGCCTGTTGTATACAACGGCAAAGAAATACAAAAGTTGTATTTATAGATTCTACAAGATGGTGGTCCACTGTTGTTGGGACGTGAATGGATCAGAAAGATACGTTTAGACTGGCACTCCATTCAGGCACTGACGGTGGCCAGTAAGAAAATAAACAATGATGACATCATACCTGAATGATTAAAAGACATCTTGGCCAACGCCAAAGAAGTGTTTCAAGAGAAACTAGGAACCTTGAAAGGCATCACCGCCTCAATAAAAGTGGAAGATGCAGCAATTCCCAAATTTTTTAAGGCAAGACCGGTGCCATACGCAATTCGTCTGGCAGTCGAGGCAGAGCTGGAGAATTTGGAAAAGGCAGGCGTATTATCCAAAATAGATTGGAGCGAGTGGGCAACACCCATCGTTCCAGTCATGAAAAAAGCATTGAATAATGATAAATCTGAAGAACAGAGAAAAATTCGCATCTGTGGAGACTTCAAGGTGACTGTAAACCCGGTCCTTCACACAGTACAGTATCCTCTTCCGAGGATAGAAGATATTTTCGCCTCACTATCCAGAGGGAAACGTTTCACCAAAATTGACTTGGCACAGGCATATCTACAGATCGAGGTTGAGGAGGTCTCTAAAAAGTATCTCACGATAAACACACATAAAGGCCTGTACCAGTACAATCGACTGGTTTTTGGAGTAGCATCAGCTCCAGCTATCTGGCAAAGAGCTATGGAGCAAGTCCTGCAAGGGATTCCGGGGACTCAATGCTACCTAGACGACATCCTTGTAACAGGAGAAAACGACAACGAGCACCTTGCCAATTTGGAGCAGGTGCTCACTAGGCTGAAAGAACGGGGCCTACGAGCAAATCGCCCCAAGTGCGAATTTTTCCAAAATCAGATATCATATTGTGGCCACATAATTAATAAGGAAGGGTTGCATAAGTCACCTGAAAAAATTGAAGCTGTCATAAAAGCCCCAGCACCTGAAAATGTTTCAAAATTAAGGTCGTTCCTGGGATTAATAAATGACTATCATAAATTTTTACCGAACTTATCAACTCTTCTACACCCTCTTAATGAACTTCTACAAACAGGAGTGATTTGGAAATGGAACGAAGACTGTAAATGTGCCTTCCATAAATGCAAAGACTTAATCACATCCGAAGAGGTTTTGGCTCATTACAACCTATCACTGCCAATCAGACTGGCGTGCGATGCACCCCCTTACGGCATAGGAGCAGTATTATCCCATAAATTCCCTGATGGCTCAGAACGGCCGATAGCTTTTGCGTCACGCTCATTAAACTCAGCTGAGCGTAACTATGCCCAAATCGACAGGGAAGCACTCAGCCTGGTATGAGGAGTGAAGAAATTCAACCATTACCTACACGGACAAAAATTTACCTTGTTGACTGACCATCAACCCCTCATCTCCATATTCAACCCTAAAAAGGGTGTTCCCATTATGACAGCGCAAAGGCTACAGAGGTGGTCCCTTTTTCTAGGGGCACACCAATACAACATAGAATACAAAGGATCAAAACAGCATGGGAATGCTGACGGTTTATCGCGCCTACCGTTGCCAACGGTAGAAGAGGCACCTACAGTAGACCCAGTAGAGATGTTCCACTCTACCATAGTGGAATGTCTACCAGTAACAAATTCTGCCATTGAAAGGGAGACGAGAAATGACCCGACTTTCTCACGGGTCTACGATTTAACAGTGAAGGGATGGCCAGCACATGGCAAACCACTGTTGCCAGCATTCTCGCAAAGAAGAGAACAGCTGTCAGTGTGCCGAGGAACCTTGAAGTGTGGATCCAGAGTGGTGATTCCACCCCAACTCCAGGATAAAGTACTAAAGGAGCTTCACGAGGGGCATCTGGGTGGAGTGAAAATGAAGAACCTAGCTAGGGCGTTTGTATGGTGGCCAGGTATTGATGGAGAAATCGAAGAAATGAGCTGCCTAGGATGCCAGAAGGTCCAAAACGCTCCACCACAAGCCCCCCTACATTCATGGGAGTGGCCCTCATCTCCCTGGCAAAGGGTGCACATCGACTTTGCTGGTCCATTTATGGACTCAATGTTCTTAATCGCGGTTGATTCACACTCCAAGTGGCTGGAGGTAATAAAGATGTCCTCCACCACCACGGAAAAAACCATCACAGTATTAAGGACCATATTTGCCAGGAATGGGCTGCCGGAACAGATATGTTCTGATAATGGACAGCAATTTGTGTCCGAAGAATTCAGAAAGTTCTTAAAAAACAATGGGGTTAAGCACTACACGTCCGCCCCATACCATCCCGCCACCAATGGATTGGCTGAAAGGTTTGTCCAGACCTTCAAGAAGGCCATAAAGGCCGTGGGTAATGAAGACATAAAACTTCAGCACAAGGTGGATAACTTCTTATTCGCATACAGGAATGCAACACATATGGTTACCAACCAAACTCCCGCCATGATGTTCTTCAATAGAAACCTAAGATGCCGGCTGGATTTGGTCAAGCCCAACATCAGAAGGGACGTGGAGAACCGGCAGTTTCAAGGCATGAATGAAAGGCCAACTAGAACCTTCCAGATAGGTCAACAAGTTTTGGCCCGGGACGACCGTACCGAGAAATGGCAGCCTGGAACTATCTGCACACGACTAGGACCACTGATGTATACCGTGGACATCGGAGAAAGCATAATAAGGCGCCATGCTGACCAAATCATAAAGTCATCTGAAAAGGGACTACCTACACCACAACTCTATACGTCTAACGATGAAGTAGAGATACCCATATCTACCTCCGATCCGGTGATACTGGAACCCGACGAACCCGACACTGGCATTCAAGCCGAATCAGCCTTGCCAAAAGAACCTACTACACCACCAGAAACTACTACACCCCCGAGGCATTATCCGGACCGAGTCAGGAAGCCTCCTGAGAGACTGACTTATAATTAATTAACTGCAGCAATGTGTATATTATTTTTCTTATAACATGTAATTAATAATTACTTAAAATATGATGTACTGGTTAGCTAAAAGGGGAGGAATTGTAGTGTATGTGCCTTTAAGAGCCCCAGGTGTGCTGTAATGCCGGTAATGGCCACTCGGGCTATATAAACCTGTATATTGTGTATATCCGTTAGAACCCCCCCCCAGACTTTGCTTAGTAAACACCTATGAACCAACTCCTGTCTTCAGTGTCTTTATCAACACACGGACACTACACTCGTTCCCTTCATGTTCACCTTCATATCCTCTCTTAGCCTTTCCAATCTCCCTTTTTGTTTTACTTCTATACTTTTCATATTTTTCCATACGATCCCTCTATGATCATGCCATTCTTTTTTAAACTTAATTTTTGCTGTAATCGCTATTTATTGTTGGAACCGCAGCCCTTGATGCACCCCCTTTACTCCTAGTTATTTTTAACCCGTACCTTATCCCATAGCTTATATATAAATGGCCAGAAATTTCAGCTTCAGTGAGGTGTACGAAAGGCTGATATTTAGAGATATTTAGTAGACGAGAGTCATATATGTATAAATTCAAGTGTAGCCATTGACCAACTAATATTACCCGTAATTACTCCTGGGTAACTAAAATGCTAAGACTTGTTCAGGATGTAGCTGCAAGGACAGTCTAAAACAGTTTTGACCAAGTTTTGATAACAAACAGCCACAGGCTGCGAGTAAAGGTTCAATTGCTAAAAAAAATCATATTAGGATGCTAAGTGGAAATTAGAATTCGCTTACCAAAACTAATTGCAACAATATTTAAAGGATAATTAGTATAAGGACATAAAATGAAAGAGATCATAGAAGTTAAGGTATTTATCTGGTAGATTAAAGTGAGACAGTCTGGATACCTCAAGATAAGTGAAACAGCGCTGATATGGGCCCTTGGTATAAAGGCCTTGTATCAGGAAGGCTATGAAATGAAAGAGATATGGTAAATTCCAATGGGGTGAAAAACTATAAACAAGATAACAAGTCAGCAGAATAGGGTAGACGGAAAAATACTGGAAAGGCGGGATGCTACCTTAGTCTGAGTGACAATGGTATTTTGACAATTAGAACCAATTAAAAAGGTGATTTGTTTAAAGACCATATATGGACACTGGCCAAATCAAATTTTGATAAGAAAAGGGTAAAACCTCAATACTCAAAGAACAAATTTACACAGACATACTGCGAGAACAAAGGAACAGACTTAAGATGACATCATCTATGTCCGAGAGGATCCAGAGACCAAGGGCTGTGAGCTACTCATTAAAACTATCGCCGAATGTTAAGTATTAATTACGCTGTAAGCTTGATAAATCTTGATCTATTGCTCAAGCATACTGGCTGCTGCCTATTGGTGTCTTGCCCAAGAACTCAGAGGTCATTAAGATCTTACAGAGGTGTAAAATGGAGTGTGAATTCAATGGAAAGGAAAATCAGGCCGATCTTATATCTCCCATATTATAGTCGCACCGATGTTGAAAGTTCCACCCCATGGGAGTAATTTTAGCTTTGGGCGATTGTATAAAATGGGTGATATCGAATTGACCACTCATTATGTGCTCCTCAGGATTTTCCCTCCCATTGACTTCAATGGAAAGGAAAGTCAGAGTAGTGTGTAATGTGCAGCTAATTCGATAGCACCCATTTTACACCATCGCCCAAAGTTAAAATTACCCCCAATATCTCCCACTGCTGGCCCACTATTTTGAATCTTTATTTTTCCAACCAATTAATCTAAGCTAGGTCCCCTTTCATCCCACTGACTTTAGCCAATTCCTGGTCTGATGCCTTTATCACCGACTGCTCTTTTTCTTTATCTATTTTCAATGTGAACCTAATTAGGTTGTGGTCATTGTTTCCCAAATGTTTTACCTTCAAGTTGCTTACTTGTCCTACTTTATTATCCAGAATTAGATTTGACACCGTACCTTTCCGTATTGGACATTCAACAAAATGGGCCAACTCTTGCTGGAGCGGGGCATCTCACAATGTGCGCCATTAGTTAGACTTTTCCTGCACCCTTCAGCTCGAATATAATTTTCACCATAACTTACTGGAAGTACGAGGGCATCTGGGACCTTAGTGAATGATGGGACCAACAATGCATCTCCTTAACCAATGAGCAAATAAGGTGAAATACTTACAAATCAAGGAAACCTGATTTGGGAAGATGAGGTCTATCAATGACACAGCCCTTGAGCGTAAACTACTTTGGATCGAATCCAAAGTCCTGTTACAATTTGCCATCTTTTTATACCTTTCTTACAGATCACTAATCTAAATGTCCTTATTAGGCATGCAACTACCTCCCTAAACTACAAGATGTATATATATATACATATGACCAATGGGTAAAGTTATACTATTGATTGACATGGGTGAGATGACTTAATCTCCTAATGATATTTCTTTTCACTTCCCCATACATCTTACCTTCCTCATTCAAAGTCACTGAACCCACTTCATTAAGTCTCACGCAGTATATGGGTTTTTTCGTGCTGGATAAGATAACCATGCAGGTGTTTATCATGTCTTGGGATCCAGCTCCAGTAGAGGCAGGAAAAGCATGAGATTCTGTCGTTCAACCCATGTTGTACTTTTAAATTATATTTTAAGAATTAATTTAACCCTTTTCCTGCCCATGTCTGCTGAGAAGACCCAGGGCCATGACTCAGATCAAGCCCACCATCTCTGATCAACAGTCCAGGCCCTAGACCACAGTTGACACTCCGGCCTTGGACACCAACCAAGGGTAATTTTTGTGTTGCCTCCACCCCAATTTGGGGTGGTATCTAGATGCTAGAGCTATAAAAATCTGGTAAAAATTGGTTTTGCCAGATTCCCACTTGTTAAAAGAGGCCAATACCAGGACCTCTCCCTCCATTCTCACAGCTGAAGCACAAAAGCACCCTCAAATATTAAAAGGGGATCACCACCGAACCTATTGTAAAGGGATACTTCCTCTCATTCTACAAAAATGGGCAGCAGCCAGTATGTTTGAGCAATAGATCAAGATTTATTAAGCTTACAGCATAATTAATACTTAATATTAGGCGATAGTTTTAATGAGTAGCTCACAGCCCTTGGTCTCTGGAAACTCTCAGACACAGATGAGGTCATCTTAAGTCTGTTCCTTTGTTCTCGCAGTACGTCTGTGTAAAGTTCTTCTTTGAGTATCAAGGTCAAGAAACATGCCAACAGTAACTTCCAGCCTCATTGTTGCACTAAAATGTTAGTTCTCTCATAGCTTAGTTAGGAAAGAGATTGTTTAAATCCCCAGTTATTGGCAATTTGACACTGCTATTCAAAACCATTACTACTGAATTATATTGTATTCGATGCTGGTCATCACAGTTTAGGTGGTCTGAAGATGGTGGTAGATTTAGCCTAACCATCAGTCTGCTCTCATGTGTAGATAAGAGCACTAATTCCTGATGATTTCAGCCAGTTATATACTGCTGTTGTCAAGATCTTGATGTAGGGAGATAAAAGGTTTGATTTCTATCTCATGTGTTATAACAAAGGATCCTGTGAAGGGTTATTATTATGTCAAGTGGTACTATTACATTTTCTTCAAGGTTTCGACTCTATGTGAGTTTCAAAGTCATACTAGTGCCATTTTGAATCTTACTGAAATAAATTTGGAACTTTCTAAATACACAAATATTCTCTTTCATGTATCATCTGTTAAATTAATTTCCTGCATATATTCATATTTGTTCATAAATTAAAAGTAAAGAAATGTAAAGAACCAAATAACTTCGATCTTTGGGTTGGGCATGGGTTGTAGCACGCAGGATCTTCATTAACATTTGCAAATGGGTGGGTGGAAGAGCTCTGCACAATCCCCGGGTCCAGGAATGTGCTGAACGCCACTTCTCCAACACACCAGTGAAACATAGCAGGGACAAGGTCTCAGGTGGACCTGCTGGTGAGTGGGCATTTAAATGGCCCAAACACTTTAAAGGGATGTGCATTAGACCTTTTCAAGGCCCTTATTGTGGATGTTATTTTTGTTTCCAGCTGGCACCGAGGTTTTCATGAGCCTCTGTGCCAGATGCAGTTATTTATTTATTTAGCTCCTGTTATTGGCATCAGAAGATTTGCTGCTAGGAATCATTTGAGCTGACATGTTGGAGAAAAAGGGGACCAGTGGAAGGATGCCCAAGAGGTGTTCTGAACCCTCCTGCACGTCAGCATCTGCAGAGAGGGGGAGCAAACCTCACTTTGACAGATGCTGTTGGAGGCTCCTCTACCCAACGATGGCTGCCCCAGCAGACTTCCTATGGCATCACAATGAGATGTGAATGTCTGTTTAACCTTATGCTGCAGGTTCTTCAGAAGCATCTCAATCACAGCATGTCATGCTTAACATGGTACTGTATGAAAGAAGACATGTTGATCAGGAGCCATTGTTGCTTGTTTGGTCACATCTGCGAAGATGACACCAAACATTTCTGGAGGACCTGGCAAACCCACTTGGGAATGGCTGTGTTAACCTGACTTGTTGGGATCTGGGTCAGCAGAGGGAAAGATGCCAAGCTCTGCCATCTGCTACATGGACGCCAGCAGCCACCATACGGCATAGAGCTTGCACATGTGCAGACACAGTAACGGTCAGCAGTGGTCCAAAACTTGGCTGCACCTTCTTGCAGGCACACTATCGTGTTGACTTATGGGTTGGTGCTGTGAACTGGTAGAAGAAAACCCACCTCCCAAGTGCCTCAATCAGCAGCACTTTGATTTCAGCAGGAATGGAAAATCGGGTAAAGTGTGAAATAGGCTGCTGATGTGCTAGCACTCATTTTACACTGCTGCCCAAGATGAATTTCACACCAATAGAATCAAACAAATATAAACTTACAAAACTGGTTGGAAGAATCCATGAGGCACTGTGGGCCATCAGCAGCAACAGAATTGTATTCCATGACAATCTGTAACCTCATGGCCTGGCACATCCCTCACCCTACCATTACCATTAAGCCAGGGGACCAACCCTGGTTCAATGAGGAGTGTAGAAGAGCATGCCAGGAGCAGCACCAGGTGTACCTAAAAATGAGGTCCCAACCTGCTGAAGCTACATCACAGGACTACATGCATGCTAAACAGCAGAAGCAGCATGCTATAGACAGAGCTAAGCGATCCCATAACCAACAGATCAGATCAAAGCTCTGCAGTCTTGCCACATCCAGCCATGAATGGTGGTGGACCATTAAACAATTAACGGGAGGAGCAGGCTCCATGAACATCCCCATCCTCAATGATGGCAGAGCCCAGCACGTGAGTGCAAAAGACAAGGCTGAAGCGTTTGCAACCATCTTCAGCAAGAAATGCTAAGTAGATTATTCATCTCGGATTCCTCCTGCGCTCCCCACCATCACAGAAGCCAGTCTTCAGCCAATTTGATTCACTTCACGTGATATCAAGAAACTGCTGAGTACATTGGATACAACAAAAGCTATGGGCCCCGACAACATCCTGGCTGTAGTGTTGAAGACTTGTGCTCCAGAACTAGCTGTGCCTCTAGCCAAGCTGTTCCAGTACAGCTACAACACTGGCATCTACCTGACAATAGGGGAAACTGCCCAAGTATATCCTGTCCACAAAAAGCAAGGACAAATCCAATCTAGCCAATTACCAACCCATCATCCTACTCTCAATCATCAGCAAAGGCCATCCGCAGTCTCCTCCACTGGAAGTCAGCAGCCTCCCAACAGCCATGCTGCAACCACTGGGGTAGCACTTCATAGGAGCACTAGGACAGGCAAAGGCACACAGAAGACAGGCACTAAGGGAAAGCACAAGGGCGATTAGTTGACTTTTGTATGCAATACGGGATGATTAATTTATAAATCTGGTTTCGAATGTATATTTTGTGTTGGCTTTTATTTTTGTATTGTGACCAAGAGGACGCTGTGATGGTCAGTGACAGAGGGAAGATAAGGTGTGAGACTGCGGGTGAATGGGGAATTGGGGTTGCGGTTACTGGTATCGCACTCAGATGAGCTATTCATAGACAGCCCGGGCAGAAAGGGGGTTTCTAGGTTGTCTCCTCCCTTCTTCTTCATCTTCCTTTTCCTCTTCCTTCTCCTCGTGCTGCTGCTCCTTGGCTGCCTGCCTTTTGCTGGTGGCTAGTGCTGTCCACTCATGGTGGCGAGGTTGTGCAGTATGCAGCAGACCACCACGAATCCTAACACCCATTGTGCTGAGTGTCATAGAGTCATAGAGTCATAGAGTAATACAGCACGGATAGAGGCCCTTCGGCCCATCGTGTCCGCGCCGGCCATCAAGCCCTGTCTAATCTAATCCCATATTCCAGCATTTGGCCCGTAGCCTTGTATGCTATGGCATTTCAAGTGCACATCCAAATGCTTCTTAAATGTTGTGAGGGTTTCTGCCTCCACAACCCTTTCAGGCAGTGAGTTCCAGACTCCAACCACCCTCTGGGTGAAAAAGTTCTTTCTCAAATCCCCTCTAAACCTCCCGCCCTTTACCTTGAATCTATGCCCCCTAGTTATTGACCCCTCTACTAAGGGAAAAAGCTCCTCAGCATCCATCCTATCTATGCCCCTCATAATTTTGTACACCTCAATCATGTCCCCCCTCAGCCTCCTCAGCTCCAAGGAAAACAAACCCAACCTGCCCAGTCTCTCTTCATAGCTGAAGCGCTCCAGCCCTGGTAACATCCTGGTGAACCTCCTCTGCACCCTCTCTAACGCGATCACATCCTTCCTGTAGTGTGGCGACCAGAACTGCACACAATATTCCAGCTGTGGCCTAACCAGTGTTTTATACAGCTCCATCATAACCTCCTTGCTCTTATATTCAATGCCTCGGCTAATGAAGGCAAGTATCCCATATGCCTTTTTTACCACCTTATCCACCTGTTCCGCCGCCTTCAGGGATCTGTGTACTTGCACACCCAGATCCCTCTGACCCTCCGTCTTGCCTAGGGTCTTTCCATTCATTGTGTATTCCTTTGCCTTGTTAGTCCCCCCAAAGTGCATCACCTCGCACTTTTCCGGGTTAAATTCCATTTGCCACTGTTCCGCCCATCTGACCAACCCATCTATATCATCCTGCAGACTGAGGCTACCCTCCTCGCTATTTACCACCCTACCAATTTTTGTATCATCCGCGAACTTACTGATCATACCCTTTACATTCATATCCAAGTCATTAATGTAGACCACAAACAGCAAGGGACCCAGCACCGATCCCTGTGGTACCCCACTGGCCACAGGCTTCCAGTCACAAAAACAACCTTCGACCATCACCCTCTGCCTTCTGCCACTAAGCCAGTTTTGTATCCAATGTGCCAAGGCACCCTGGATTCCATGGGCTCTTACCTTCTTGACCAGTCTCCTGTGCGGGACTTTATCGAAGGCCTTACTGAAATCCATGTATACCACATCCACTGCGTTACCCTCATCCACACACCTAGTCACACCCCCTCAAAAAATTCAATCAAATTAGTCAGACATGATCTTCCCTTGACAAAGCCATGTTGACTATCCCTGATTAATCCTTGCCTCTCCAAGTGGAGACAAATTTTGTCCCTCAGGATTTTTTCCAATAATTTTCCTACCACTGATGTTAGGCTCACTGGCCTGTAGTTCCCCGGTTTTTCCCTACTACCCTTCTTGAATAATGGTACTACATTAGCGGTTCTCCAGTCCTCTGGCACATCCCCTGTGGCCAGAGAGGTCCTGAATATATGTGTTAGAGCCCCCGCAATCTCCTCCTTTGCCTCACACAGCAGCCTGGGATACATTTCATCCGGGCCTGGGGATTTATCCATTTTTAGGCCAGCTAAAACCGCCAATACCTCCTCCCGCTCGATGTTAATATGTTCGAGCATATCACAGTCCCCCCGCCCTATTTCTATGTCTACATCGTCCTTCTCCATAGTGAAAACAGATGCAAAAAATTCATTTAGAACCCCTCCTACATCTTCCGGCTCCACACACAGATTGCCACTTTTGTCCCTAATGGGCCCTATTTTTTCCCTAGTTATCCTCTTACCCTTAATATACTTATAAAACATCTTCGGATTTTCCTTTATTTTGCTCGCCAGTGTTATTTCATGGCCCCTCCTTGATCTCCTAATTTCTTTTTTAAGTATCCCCCTGCACTTTTTGTACTCCTCTAGGGCTTCCTCCGTCTTTAGCCTTTTGTATCTACCAAAAGCCCTCCTTTTTTTCCTAATCCATTCTCGTATATCCCCTGTCATCCAAGGTTCCCTGTGGTTTTTGGAACCACCCTTGACCTTTACGGGAACATGTTGCCATTGTATGATCTCAATCTCCCTTCTGAAAGCCTCCCATTGCTCCGATGCGGATTTTCCTACAAGTAGCTGATCCCAGTCCATTTTGGCCAGATCCTGCCTTATCCTATTAAAATCGGCCTTCCCCCAATTTAGAACCTTTATTTCCGGCCCATCCCTGTCCTTTTCCATGGCCACCTTAAATCTTACCATATTATGGTCACTATCACCAAAGTGCTCACCTACTAGCACTTTTTCCACTTGGCCGGCCACATTCCCTAGAATTAGGTCCAGTACCGCCCCCTCTCTTGTAGGACTTTCTACATGCTGGCTCAAAAAGCTCTCCTGGATGCACTTTAAGAATTCTACACCCTCTGAGCCTTTCACACTCTGACTATCCCAGTTAATATTGGGGAAGTTGAAATCCCCCATTATTATTACCCTATTATTTGCACATTTCTCTGAGATTTGCCTACATATCTGTTCCTCTATCTCCCCCTGACTGTTTGGAGGCCTATAGTACACTCCCAGCAAAGTGCTTGCCCCCTTTTTGTTTTTAAGCTCCACCCATATGGCCTCATTAGAGGACCCTGCTAATATATCATCCCTCCTTACTGCAGTAATTGACTCCTTAATTAATATTGCGACACCCCCTCCTCTTATACCTCCCCCTCTGTCTCGCCTGAAGATTCTGTACCCCGGAATATTGAGCTGCCAGTCTTGCCCTTCCCTCAACCATGTCTCCGTGATAGCAACAATATCATACTCCCATGTGTTTATCAACACCTTCAGTTCATCCACCTTATTCGCAAGACTCCTTGCATTCAAATAGATGCCATCCAGCCTTGCCCTTATATATTTGCCCTGTCTACCAAGCTGACTTGTTTTTTTCTCTATAATTGGCAGCACATCCCCCCCTATTTCAGCTCCCCTCTGTATCCCATCCCCCTGCCAAGTTAGTTTAAACCCCCCCCAACAGTGCTAGCAAACCTCCCCGCAAGGATATTTGTCCCGCTCTGGTTCAGGTGCAACCCGTCCGACTTGTACAAGTCCCACCTTTCCCAGAAGCAGGCCCAGTGATCCAGGAAAGGAGCAGGGCTCCTCCAGAGAAATCCAGGCAGCATTTCAGCATGCCAATGGTCTGCTCTATCACATTTCGTGTGGCAGCATTACTTTCATTGTATGCATGCTGTGCACGTGTGCGTGGGTTGCGCACCGGAGTCATCAGCCATGTTGTCATCAGAGAGCCCTTGTCACCCATGTTGGAACCGTGATTCTTAGAGTATGATGGTTTTCCAATAATTACACGGAGGCTGTAGTTTAACAATCAACAGGTGTTTACTGGAGTAGGGTAGTCTCAAGACTGGCAGTACAGAGGCATGCTCAAGGCTTATATACAGGTGTGGTCACTGCCGGTACTACAGTATACAGGAGCTGAAAAAGTAGTTCTCTCTTAAAGGTACATACACTACAATTCCTCCCCTTTTAGATTAGCAGTACCCATAATATTCAAATAACAATTAACACTTTAACATGCACATTAAACAGAAATAGTCAATTTATAGATTCAGTCTTTGGGGCGGCTTCCTGATCCGTTCTGGATAGTGCCTTTCCTGAGGTTATTGTTCTTGGTGCAAAGGCGATTCTGGCCCCCTTTTGTCGGTTAGTTCATCAGTTTCCACTGCTAATGTTTCTGAGGTAGATGCTACCGGTATGTCGGGTTCATCACCAGGTACGCGAGACATGGGGTTGACTCGTTCCTGTGACGCTAAGATCTGGTCGACGTGGCGTCTCACAATGTTCTCCTCGACATCCACTGTGTATATTAATGGCCCCTGCCGTGTGCATATCATTCCGGGTTGCCATTTCTCTGTTCAGTAGTCACGGGCCAGGACTGGTTGTCCTACATTGAAGCTCCTTGTCGGCTTCTCATTGATGTGCTGGAATTGTTTATCCTCAACATTTCTTCGCACATTTGGTCTGAGCAAATCCAGACGAGATCTCAACCTTCGGTTAAAGAACATCATGGCCGGGGTCTGGTTGGTAACTGCATGTGTCGCATTTCTGTAGGCTAACAGGAAATTGTCCACCTTATGCTGTAGTGGAATTTCATCATCGCCCATGGCCTTTATCGCCTTTTTAAAGGTTTGTACGAACCTCTCAGCCAATCCATTTGTGGCTGGATGATACGGGGCGGATGTGTAATGCCTTATCCCATTCCTTCTCATAAATTTCTGAAACTCTTCGGACACAAACTGCGGTCCATTATCAGAGCAAATCTGCTCTGGCAAGCCGTTCCTGGCAAATATGGTCCGTAGGAGTGCAATCGTTTTCTCTGTAGTGGTTGAGGACATTTTTATCACCTCAGGCCATTTCGAGTGAGCATCCACTGCTATTAAGAACATTGAGTCCATGAATGGACAAGCAAAATCAATATGCACCCATTGCCATGGAGAGGAGGGCCACTCCCATGGGTGTAGAGGGGCGTGTGGTGGTGCATTTTGGACCTTCTGGCATCCTGAGCAGCTCTTGGTTATGTCCTCAATTTGTTGATCGATCCCCAGCCACCACACATAAGCCCTAGCAAGGCTTTTCATTTTCACCCCTCCCAGATGACCTTCGTGAAGCTCATTTAGCACTCTCTCCCTTAACTTGGGTGGAATCACCACTCGGGATCCACACATCACTGTCCCCTGGCATACTGACAGCTGTTTTCTTCTGGATGAGAATGCTGGCAACAGTGAGTCGCCATGTGTTGGCCATCCCCTCACCGTCAAATCATATACCCGAGACAGTGTCGGATCATTGCGGGTCTCCTTCTCTATATGCGCGTTAGTTACTGGCAATCGTTCAATCATTGATGAATAAAATATCTCGATAGGGTCCACTGCTGGTGCTTCCTTCACAGTAGGCAGTGGCAGGCGTGATAGCCCATCAGCATTTCCATGCTGTTTCGTGCCCTTATATTCTATTTCATATTGGTTCGCCCCTAGAAAAAGGGACCATATTTGTAACCGTTGTGCAGTCATCACCGGAACACCCTTCTTTGGATGGAGACAAGTGGTTGGTGGTCAGTCAGCAAGGTGAATTTCTGCCCATGCAGATAGTGGTTGAATATTTTTATTCCCCATACGAGACTGAGGGCCTCCCTGTCAATCTGGGTTTAGTTGCGCTCGGCTGAGGTTAGTAACCGAGACGCAAAGGCTACTGGCCTCTTCAACCCGCCTGGGAATTTGTGCGACAGCACCGCTCCAATACCATAGGGTGATGCATCACATGCCAAACGAATTGGTAGTGCTGGGTTGAAATGGGCCAACACCTCTTTTGATGTGATCAATTCTTTGCACTTCTGGAAAGCTCGTTTACATTCGTCATTCCACTTCCATGGTACCCCCGTTTGCAGTAGGGTGTTCAGTGGGTGTAGTACTGTAGACAAATTTGGTAAGAACTTATGGTAGTAGTTCACCAGCCCGAGGAACGACCTCAGTTGTGACACATTTTCCGGCGCTGGAGTCTTGACTACTGCCTCAATCTTTTCAGGGGACTTATGTAAC
This sequence comes from Somniosus microcephalus, assembly GCF_052327205.1. Lineage (NCBI taxonomy): Eukaryota > Metazoa > Chordata > Chondrichthyes > Squaliformes > Somniosidae > Somniosus > Somniosus microcephalus. The sequence goes on along the minus strand of NC_140988.1, from coordinate 82,338,169 downwards.
ACCTCTTCATCAATAACGTGGCCACAATACGAGATCTGCTTCTGGAAAAACTCGCATTTGTGGCGATTAGCTCGTAGCCCATATTTCTTTAATCTAGTGAGCACCTTCTCCAGGTTGGCGAGGTGATCACTGTCATTTTCGCCCGTGACCAGGATGTCGTCCAAATAACACTGGGTCCCTGGAATCCCTTGCAGGACTTGATCCATCGCCCTTTGCCAAATAGCCGGAGCCGATGCTACCCCGAACACCAGCCGATTGTATTGGTAGAGACTTTATGAGTGTTGATCGTGAGATATTGTTTCATAAGAACATAAGAACATAAGAAATAGGAGCAGGAGTAGGCCAATCGGCCCCTCGAACCTGCTCCGCCATTCAATAAGATCATGGCTGATCTGATCCTAACCACCAATCCACTATCACAGTACCATCTCCTGAATCTAACAGAATTAGACACACGAAATAGGAGCAGGATCAGGCTACACGGCCCCTGGGCCCGCTCCGCTACCCACAAGGCCATGACCGATCCGAACCTAGTCTCATGTCCAAATTCCTGCCCGCTCCCCATAACCCTTAATTCCCTTTACTTCTAGGAAACTGTCTATTTCTGTTTTAAATTTATGTAATGATGTAGCTTCTACAGCTTTTGGGGCAGCATATTCCATGGACCTACCACCCTCTGAGTGAAGTAGTTCCTCCTCATCTCAGTTTTGAAAGAGCAGCCCCTTATTCTAAGACTATGCCCCCTAGTTCTAGTTTCACCCATCATCGGGAACATCCTCCCTGCATCCACCCGATCCAACCACTTCACAATCTTATATGTTTCAATAAGATCGCCTCTCATTCTTCTGAACTCCAATGAATAGAGTCCCAATCTACTCAACCTCTCCTCATATGTCCATCCCCTCATCCCCGGGATTAACCGAGTGAACCTTCTTTGAACTGACTCGAGAGCAAGTATGTCCTTTCTTAAGTATGGACACCAAAACTGTATGCAGTATTCCAGGTGCGGTCTCACCAATACCTTGTACAACTGAAGCAATACCTCCCTATTTTTATATCCTATCCCCCTAGCAATGAAAGCCAACATTCCATTGGCCTTCTTAATCACTTGCTGCACCTGCATACCAAAGTTTTGAGTTTCGTGCACCAGGACCCCCAGATCCCTTTGTACTTCAGTACTTGCCAGTTTCTTGCCATTAAGATAATAACTTGCTCTACGATTTTTCCTGCCAAAGTGCATAACCTCACACTTTCCAGTATTGTATTCCATCTGCCAAATCTCTGCCCACTTATTTAGTCTGTCTATGTCCCCTTGCAGGTTTTTTATGTCCTCCTCGCTCACTACTTTCCCTCCCATCTTAGTTTCATCTGCAAACTTTGATATGTTACACTCGGTCCCCTCCTCCAAATCGTTAATATAGATTGTAAAGAGTTGGGGACCCAGCACTGACCCCTGCGGAACACCACTAGTTACTGATTGCCAGTCTGAAAATGAACCATTTATCCCAACTCTCTGCCTTCTGTTAGATAGCCAATCCTCTATCCATGCCAGAATATTACCCCCAATCCCGTGATTTTTTATCTTAAGCAATAATCTTCTGTGTGGCACCTTGTCAAATGCCTTTTGGAAGTCTAAATACACTACGTCCACTGGTTCCCCTTTATCCACCCTATATGTTACTTCCTCAAAGAACTCCAGCAAATTTGTCAAACATGACTTCCCCTTCATAAAACCATGCTGACTTTGTCCTATTAAATTATGATTATCCAAATGTCCTGTTACTGTCTCCTTAATAATGGACGCCAAAATTTTATCTACCACAGATATTAGGCTAACCGGTCTATAGATTCCAGCCTTCTGTCTACTGCCCTTTTTAAATAAGGGTGTTACATTAGCAGTTTTCCAGTCTGCCGGGACCTTTGCCGAGTCCAGGGAGTTTTGGAAAATTATTACCAATGCATCCACAATCCCTACCGCCACTTCCCTCAAGACCCTAGGATGTAAGCCATCAGGTCCAGGTGATTTATCCGCCTTGAGTCCCATTATTTTACCAAGTACCACTTTCTCAGTGATTTTGATCGTGTTTAGCTCCTCCCCCCCTTTAGCCCCCTGTTTGTCCAGTGTTGGGATATTCTTAGTGTCTTCTACTGTAAAGACTGATACAAAATATTCATTCAGTGTTTTTGCCATCTCCATATTTCCCACCATTAATTTCCCGGTCTCATCCTCTAAGGGACCGACATTTACTTTAGCCACCCTTTTTCTTTTTATATAACTATAAAAACTCTTACTATCTGTTTTTATATTTTTTGCTCATTTACTTTCATAATCTATCTTCCCTTTCTTAATCAATCTTTTTGTTATTTTTTGCTGTCTTTTAAAGTTTTCCCAATCCTCTATCCACCCACTAGATTTGGCTACCTTATATGCCCTTGTTTTTAGTCGAATACTATCCTTAATTTCTTTACTTAGCCACAGATGGCTGTCTTTTCTTTTACACCCTTTCCTTCTCAGTGGAATATATTTTTTTTGGAAGTTGTAAAATAACTCCTTAAATGTACACCACTGATCATGTATCATCTTACTCTTTAATCTATTTTCCCAATCCACTCTACTCAATTCCACTCTCATACCTTCATAGTCTCCTTTATTCAAGCTTAGCATGCTTGTTTGAGATCCAACCTTCTCACCCTCTAATTGAATATGGAATTCAACCATGTTATGGTCACTCATTCCAAGGGGATCCTTTACTTGGACATTTTTAATTAATCCTGTCTCGTTACACAGGACCAGATCTAAGGTTGCTTGCCCCCTGGTCGGCTCAGTTACATACTGCTCAAGAAACCCATCCCTAATACACTCAATGAACTCATCCTCAAGGCAGCCCTGCCCAATTTGATTTGTCCAATTAATATGATAGTTAAAATCCCCCATAATTATAGATGTTCCCTTATTACAAGCCTCAACTATTTCCTGATTGATACTCCATCCAACAGAGTTGCCACTGTTCGGAGGCCTATAGACTATGCCCACTAGTGTTTTTTTCCCCTTATTATTCCTTACCTCCGCCCAAACTGTTTCATTATCCTGATCTTTTGACCCAATATCATTTCTCTGTATTACAGTGATTCCTTCCTTTATTAACATAGCCACCCCACCTCCCCTTCCTTCCTGCCTGTCCTTCCTGATCGTTAAATAGCCTGGTATGTTTAATTCCCAGGCATTGTCACCCTGCAGCCATGTTTCTGTAATGGCCACAAGATCATACCCATATGTAGTTATTTGTGCCATTAACTTGTCTATTTTGTTACGAATGCTACGTGCATTCAGATAGAGAACTTTCAAAGATGTTTTGTGACACTTAGTACCTGCTTTTGCCCTTTTTATTACTTTACCTTTTACTCCATACCTTCTGCCCCTTCCTGACATGCTCTGGTTTTCAATTTCCCCACTGCTACCTAAGTCTATGACCTTCTCTGTTGTCATTTTTATTATTTGCTCTCTAGGAACCTCCCCCCCACTAGTTAGTTTAAAGCCCTCTCTACAGCCCTAGTTATATGATCTGCCAGGACTCTAGTCCCAGCACTGGCCAAGTGAAGCCCGTCCCAATGGAACAGCTCCCTCCTGCCCCAGTACTGGTGCCAGTGTCCAAGGAAGCAAAACCCATTTCTTCCACCCCAGTCTTTGAGCCACACATTTAACTCTCTAATTTTATTTGTCCTAGCCAAATTCGCTCGTGGCTCAGGTAATAATCCAGTGATTATTACCCTTGTGGTTCTGCTTTTTAATTTGGCCCCTAGCTGCTCAAACTCCCTCAGCAGAACCTCCTTCCTTGTCCTATCTATGTCGTTGGCACCAACATGGACCACGACAACTGAATCCTCCCCCTCCCACTCCAAGTTTCTCTCCAGTCCAGAGGAGATGTCCTTAACCCTGGCACCGGGCAGGCAACACAGCCTTCGGGACTCTCGCTCTCGGCTGCAAAGAACTCTATCCATCCCCCTAACGATACTATCCCCTACCACTACAACATTTCATTTAACTCCCCCCACTTGAATGGCCCCCTGCTCCACGGTGCTGTGGCCAGGTTGCTCATCCTCCCCGCAGTCCCTGTTCCCAACCCCACAGGGAGTAAGAGCCTCGAACCTGTTGGACAAGTGCAAGGGCTGCGGCTCCTCCAACACTACCTCCTGGATCCCCGTACCTGCCTCACTTCTAGTCACACCATCCTGACCCTGGCCACGGACTACATCTGAATTAATTAATCTAATTGGTGTGAATATCTCGTGATACACAGAGTCCAGGTAACTCTCCCCCTCCCTGATGTGTCTCAGTGTTTGAAGCTCGGACTCCAGCTCTTCAACACGGAGCTGGAATTCCTCGAGCAGCCAACACTTACTGCAAATGTGATCACCGTGAGCATCAATGGTGTCCACCAGCTCCCACATATTGCAGCAGCAACACATCACCTGACCTCCCATTCTATGTAATTAATTAAATGTATTAATATTATTCTTAAATACCATCTGCCCCGATTCTAGATGGTGAATATCACACCTTAGAAACTATAAACCAAAGAGATTTAAGCTTCAAAAGGGAGAAATACTCACCAACCAATCACTTACCCGCTTTCTGGTGACGTCACACTTGGATTACTTTTTACCTCTCTCCTTCCCTCCGAGTTCCCAGACTGGAGACTGGTAGGCCTTACCTGGTCTCTGGGACTTTTATAGCCCCGCTCTGCCGCTCAGGATTCCCGCCGGCGCTGTGAGGCCTTACCTGGTCTCTGGGGCCTTTTATAGCCCCGCTCTGCCGCTCAGGATTCCCGCCGACGCTGTGAGGCCTTACCTGGTCTCTGGGACTTTTATAGCCCCGCTCTGCCGCTCAGGATTCCCGCCGACGCTGTGAGGTCTTACCTGGTCTCTGGGGCCTTTTATAGCCCCGCTCTGCCGCTCAGGATTCCCGCCGACGCTGTGAGGCCTTACCTGGTCTCTGGGGCCTTTTATAGCCCCGCTCTGCCGCTCAGGATTCCCGCCGACGCTGTGAGGCCTTACCTGGTCTCTGGGGCCTTTTATAGCCCCGCTCTGCCGCTCAGGATTCCCGCCGATGCTGTGGCTTCTTCTACCTCTATTTGCAAGTATGCCTGGGCTAGATCAATTTTGGTGAAGCTTTTACCTCCAGATAGCGAGGCGAAAATATCCTCAATCCGTGGAAGCGGATATTGTACCGTGTGAAGGACTGGGTTCACTGTCACCTTAAAATCCCCACAGATGCGGACCTTCTTTGGTTCCCCAGGCGTATTACTCAACGACCTCTTCATTACAGGAACAATGGGTGTAGCCCACTCGCTCCAGTCTACTTTGGACAGTACTCCTGAACGTTCCAACCCTTCCAGCTCTGCTTCAACAGCTGGTCGGATCGCATAAGGCACTGGTCTGGCCTTAAGAAACTTTGGGCTTGCATTTTCCTCTCTTTTAATCACTGCTGTTATGCCTTTTAATGTTCCGAGTCCCTCCTGGAACACTTCTTGTGTGTCAGTTAGCATTTTTGACAGTCGTCCAGGTGTGACGTCGTCATCCTTTTTGGCCTCAACCTTCAGTGCCTGTATGGAATGCCAATCTAATTGTATCTTCCGGATCCATTCACGTCCTAGTAGTGGTGGTCCTCCATCTGGCAATACATATAGGTGCATTTTAGGTATTTCCTGGCCTTTGTATATCACTTTCACCCTTATTTTTCCTTTGGGGTAGACTTTTTGCCCCGTGTACGTCTTCAAGACAAACTCTGTAGCTTTCAAGGGTATATGTGAAAATAGTCGCTTGTAGTCCCTTTGGTTTATGACTGTTAGGGCTGATCCTGTGTCCAATTCCATTTTCACTTGGACTCCGTCTATCTTGAGTGTGACCCAGATAGTCTGGTGATCCTCCATTTTGATTACCTTATGTAGTTTCAGACAACCCAGCTCCTTGCTTCCGGAGTCTGTATCACTTTTCTGTTCATCTGAACTACTGTCCATCACCTTATGTACCTTTTTGTACTTCTCCTGTGGAGATTTCTTGCTGTTGGTTTTCTTCCCTGACCTGCAGACTCTTGCTATGTGTCCTGCTTTTCCACACTGTCTGCACACTTGGTCCTTGAACCAACAATCCTTCTGGTCATGTGTTGTTCTGCCGCAGCGATAACACTTCCCTGCTCCATATGACATTTCATTGGTGCCATATTCTTGCGGTCTCCGTTGTATCTCTGCAGCGCCCCTTGCGGCTGCTTCGTGTGATACTGCCATGCTGAAAGCCTTGTCCAGCGTAAGATCCTTTTCTGATAGAAGCCGTTTCTGGGTTCCTTCACTTTGAAGCCCACACACAAACTTGTCCCTTAACGTATCTGCTAGTCCTACTCCAAACTGGCAGTGTTTCGATAGCTTGCGCAGTTCCATTAAGTACTCAGCATTATTTTCGTCTTTATGCTGGTTCCTTTTGTGGAACTTAAATCTTTCTGCTATCAGCAGCGGTGTGGGGTTTAAGTGGTCCTGTCGGATTTCTACTATGCTTTCGAAATTCTTATCCACGGGCTTCTCTGGGTTATTAGGTTTCGCAGTAAGCCATACGTTTTTGCACCCATGGAATTGAACAAAACCAGTGCTTTCCTAGCATCTGGCACTTCATTCGCCCTGCAGTACACCTCAATGCGTTCCACATATGTCGCCCAATCTTCGACTTCATTGTCGAACGTAGAGATACTGCCACTCTTCGGCATCCCTGGGTGTGATTTAACTGTCAAAAATGGCGTCTCCCGTGCTCCCCCTTCTTCTCCGCTGGCACAAAATGGCGTCTCCCGTGCTTTCCTTTCTTCCCGCGCTCGCCCTTCTTCTCCGCTGCGGTTTCTAAAAATGACGTCTCCCGCGCTCTCCCTTCTTCTCCGCAGCTCAATGGCGTCTCCCGCGCGCTCCCTCCTTCTCCCCGCAGACACTGTTCAGCCCTTGAGCCCTGGCAGTGCTCTGCGTGTTTTCCTGTGCGCCTTTCCCATTTCCGCCGCTCGGTCCTGAACCCGGCTGCTGCTTTACCCTCTCTCTCTCTGTTTTGTTTTTCCTCGACGCCGCTCGGCTTTCAACCCCCGGCTGCGCCCTGTGCGCTTCACCCTCTCTCTTACCCCGTCGACGCTGCTCGGCTTTTTCTCTGCCGTCGGTCGGCTCCAGCCGCCGCTGTCCAGGAAGGGTCTGCGCTGTACCTGTTGCCAGTCAGTTGCTGGATCGTCGTGGCTGTCGAACCAAGCCCGGCTCTCCACAGCCTCCCCTGCGATGTTCACTCTCTGCCGGACGACTGGGCAGTTGCTCGTGGTCGACGCCCGTGCTTCTGGCCTCGACTTTCTTCCACCGCCCTCCCGGAGCGAATCCTTGAAGAGAAATGCTGAGTTGCAGGTAGATTCGAATCGACCTCGTCGCCACTGTTGGATCCGTGATTCTTAGAGTATGATGGTTTTCCAATAACTACACGGAGGCTGTAGCTTAACAATCAACAGGTGTTTACTGGAGTAGGGTAGTCTCAAGACTGGCAGTACAGAGGCATGCTCAAGGCTTATATACAGGTGTGGTCACTGCTGGTACTACAGTATACAGGAGCTGTAAAAGTAGTTCTCTCTTAAAGGTACATACACTACAGCCCAGTAGCCATCTTTTGGTTTGCCGTGGTGGCTCAAATGTAATTGGACCAGCAGACTGCGGCAGAGTGAAGGCATCATGGCTGCTGAAGGATACTGGGCATGATTCATTGCCTATGGTCACAGACCCGTTGGGCACTGAGGGAGTGGAATCCCTTTCGGTTCTGGTATAGGGCAGAGTTTACATGCAGTGCCTGCAAAGTGATGTGCGTGCAGTCAAAGGCACCCTGCAGCATGGTGAAGCCTGCAATGCTCGCAAATCAACGTGCTCACTCCACCTGCTTGTGTCTGGCAAGAGAGAATTTAATATATTCAGCTCTCATTGAGCACAGAGCTTCAGTGACCTCCCTTACGCAACAATGGACGGCAAACTGCGAGATGTTGCAAATATCTCCAGCTCCAACCTGGAAGGAGCCAGGCGCATAAAACTTTATCGCCACCGTCACTTTCACAGTGACGGAGAATGCAGTCCTTGCCCTGCTCTGAGATTGCTTTTGTGGCTGCAGCCAGTGGCAGATTTCAGTGAGGATGTCCTTACTGAAGCGCAGACACCTCACATATTGTTCCTCGCTGAGGTTCAGGTAGGGGAATTTCTCCCTGAACACCCTAGGTGGATATGATCTCCTGCTGAGAGCCCTTCTTCCCCTCCTTCTCCTCCCTCATCCTCATTCTCCCAGTCATGCTGTATTTCAAGGGGAATGCCTACTAGTTGTAGCGTTCTCAAAATTCCCACATTCCCCAAAAGTTATGGATAAAGGGACCCTGTATGGTCGTTATTAAAAATGGTACCCGAAAGAAAGCGGCTTCTGAAACCTCGTGACCGAGGCCCGCAGGATTTTAAAAAGCAAGGCCCTGCAAAAGGCAGGCCCATTCAAATCCTGAAACGAAACCTAACATGCATAGATCTGTGTGGAAGACTTTGTCATTTTTCTAAAGCCAGACAGCTAGGTAAACACAGAATATGCATCTTTCATCTCGAAACAGTTAACTCAGGATAGACGTAATCTTGAGGCCATTAACTTTTTGCATACATAATCGATAACCGCTCAAAGGAGCCACCAAGCCAGGAAAAGATGATTAAACAGTCATAAATGACAAACAGCCAGGATATTGAAGCCATTAAAACAAGGAGACAACCGCCCCAAAAGCCGTTAAGGTGAATGACTGTAAACACTTTAGACAAGCCCGCCAAAATTAAACAAAGAACTGACCTGATTTGGCACGCAGATAAGGGTTTTGAAGAACCTGTATAATTATAGGCCCAGCAGTAGCTCAGGACGGTCAGCACGGGAGAAGAGGGCTAGCCATCGGGGCACGATAAGGAACGAAGCCAAACAGCAAGGTCGACGGTCAGCACGGCAGAAGAGGGCTAGCCATCGGGGTATGATGAAGGATAGAGCCAAATAGCAAGATCAAGGTAACAACTGAGGACAATTAGGCCGCAACCACAACCTTTCACGACTGAGCCAACCCCGAAGGCCACCAACCGAGCCCAGCCGCAACAAAATCCAACGACCACCACCAGAAGAACAACCATTCTGCAAGATAAAGTACCCAATAAAGACTTTACTCTGCAAACTGAGGAAAAAGGGGGTTCTTTACTCTGACGACTCCACCGCCGCGCCCGGGGACCACGTGGCAACGGCAGGCTCCAAAGGACACAAAGAGCGAACCCCAAAACCACAACTGGCTTAATCGACAGGTTTTGAACTGTCAAGGAAACCCCATTAGTGAGCATAAATCCCTGGCCCCTCTTAGCTCAATCTAGTTAGGTTTTGGGGGTGGGACAAGGGTTGGGGGATTATTAACGTGATTGTTTCCTCGTTGTGCCGTGTGTTCCCCATTCCCAGCTAAGTGTAACTTTATATGCCTGTAATTATTCTAGTGATTTTTCCAGTATTGTAATATTGTTGTGCCTTTTAATAAAATTATGGTTTTCTTGTACAAAACCAATTGTCTACTCTATTTCTGTATCGCCGCCTATACCTAAGTCCGGTGTCTAGAACCAAGGGGTGTGGGAGCGATTCGAACTGCTCAGAGACAGTCAGGGGCAGAGCTGACTGGGCACACACTACCCCCTACATAGTACGCCCATGTCTCGAAGCAACTGCTTTGTGCAGAATCCTTGAAGTCAGGAGAAAGTCCTTCAGCACCTATTACATCACTTCCTGTAAACTTTTGCAACTTGAAACAACTATAGAAAGCACCGAACACTTGTAGAATTGTCACAACAGCCAGAAGAAATCAACCCGCAACTAACCTGCAAGTAGTTGATGATCCCTTTAAATAGCTACTGTTGGTGAGTCGATAAATGTAGCAGACAATTTGTGTGTAGCAAGATTTCACAAACAGCAATTAAATAAATGATCAGGTAATCTGTTAGAACAATAAGAATGGAGGCAAAAAGAGGGAGGCAGTATTTGAAAAGAATGTGCTCTGTAAGATGTTATACATCCATTAAAGAATTTTCAGGCCCCACAGATCTTATGAAGATCTGAGTGAGGAGCTCTGCTGAGTAGAGTGTGCTACACCAAAGAAACTGTAGGACAGCTGTGCCACCGTCTGCAAGAAGATCTGCAGCCAAGATAGTCCATCTGGACAGCTCTGCATGTGACTGTAAAAGTCACCTACACACTCAATTTCTATGCCACTGGCTTATTTCAAGCAGCCACAGTTAACCCATGCAATATCTCCCAAGTTGCTGTAAAAATGACCATCGTCAGATTTTTGTAAAATCCCAACTGTTTCACTAATGTCCCTAATGTCCTTCTGGGAAGGAAACCTTCCATCCTTACCCGGTCTGACCTATATGTGACTCCAGTTCCACATCAATGTGGTCGACTCTTAATTGCCCTCTGAAGTGGCCTATTTGTATCAAACCGCTATACCATCACCACCTGCTCAAGGTAACTAGGGATGGGCAATAAATGTCAGCCTTGCCAACAACATCCACATCAGGAGAATGAATTTAAAAGAACTTCTCAGAGTATTCACATAGGTGTGATGTTTTTTGAATATCCTTCTATTCAGGTAAGTACCATGAGATCTGGGTTTCACAATCCTGAAGCTATAGGCAATCTTCGACACACCCTCCACTGTAAAGCTGGCACATCTTCAACCACTCCCCACTTCTCCGGCTCCCTCATGTTCTGTGAATCCCCTGATGCCACAAACTCACTTACGCTATCTACATTCCTCCAGGTGAAAATATCTGAGCTGATGCATGGGCATGAGAAGGCAAGTGACATGGGTGTTATGTTCATAAATAAATAGACGTTTTCATTATGAACAGCTAGCTTGTGCTAGTCATTTGTTCAGCCATGTGGACTAGTGTACAGGCATCCATCTTGACTACTGCCTTGTGGGTAGCCCACTACTAAACATACAGCTCCACCTAGTGTACCATTCTAGAATGACATGTTACTGATCATTACATCCCCCTTCCTTAGAGGTTAAACAAAATCAATATCAATCAATCATAATGACATAAACATCTTCACAACAGTCAACACATTTTCAAAGCTTTACTTTATGAACTCTAAGCTTTTCATTCTTTTATTATAGTTTTCTTTGTACTCAAAGATTAAGTCTATCAGGCTTTTTTACTTCACGTGTGGATCTTCTCAGCACAGGTAAGTCTGATGTGTTTTCATGAGAGCTTGTATGTGTGTTTCTGTTAGGTTGTTCTGGTGGTGAGTGACAAGACTCAGTTGCGGCATTGTCATCGATTTGCTCTTGGATAGTTTCTTGTGCTTTCAGGAGGGAACGGCGGTTCCTCCTGAGAATCTGTCCTTCCTCAGTTCTAACAGTGTATGACCTTGGTCCTACTTCCTCAAGAACTGTAGCTTTCCTGTTCCATGCATCTGGATGCTCAATCCTGACAACATCATCCCTTGTCAATGGTTTCAGAGTTTTGGATGACTAGTCATAGTGTGATTTCTGTTTCAGCTTTAACAGTTGAAGTCTCTGTCTCAGTTCCTTACTCTGCTTTTGTTTTGCACAGCAGGGTAGCATGGTGCGCAACTTGCGACCCATTAGGAGTTCAGAGGTGAAGAACCACAGTCTAAAGGGGAGGCTCGGTAGCTCAGCAGGGCGAGATAAGGATCAGACTTGCTTTCTGTTGCTTTCTTCAGCAGCTGTTTGAGAACTTGAGCACCTTTCTCTGCCTTACCATTCGACTGAGCATACAGAGGACTGGATGTGATGTGTTGAAAGTCATAACGTGCTGCAAACTGTTGCCACTCCTTACAGTTGAAGCACGGACCATTGTCGCTAACGGCAATCCTGGGAATTTCATGTCGGGCGAAGATGGATTTAACATGCATTATGACACTACTTGCTGATGTGCTTGAGAGCAGTGCCATCTCAGGATAGTTAGGATAGTAGTCAATCACTATTAGATAGTCTTTACCATTCAAATGAAAGAGGTGCATACCAACCTTTTGCCATGGTGCTGTTGGTAAGTCAGCTATTATCATTGGTTCCTTTGCTTGTTTGTTTTGGTGTTTCTGACATGTCTCACATATGCCTATCATGCTCTCAATGTCCTTATTTATGCCAGGCCAATAAACAGTGTCTCTTGCTCTCCTTTTGCATTTTTCAATTCCGAGGTGTCCCTCATGAATCCTTTTGAGCATGTCTTGACGCAGAGCCTGTGGAATGACTATTCTGTTCTGTTTTAGTAATAGTCCCCTTGCGACACTTAACTCTGACCTGATGTGATAGTACTTTGGACAGGAATCTTTTGGCCAACCATGATGAATGTTCTCTATTACTGTTTGTAACACTGTATCTTTTATTGTTTCTTCTGCTATTTGCTTTGATTTTGTGTCTGACACGGGCAGCGCAGCAGTGACCATACTCACATGAACATCCACGTCTTCCTCAGTAGAGCACACATGACTCATTGTGGGTGCTCGGGATAGTGCATCTGCTAACACTATGTGTTTGCCTGGTGTGTAGATCAGTTCAAAGTCATATCTTTGCAGCTTCATCGTGAGTCATTGAATCCTTGGAGACATCTCATTCAGATTTTTTATTATGATGGCAACCAGTCGGCAGTGGTCTGTCTCAACTGTGAAGGTGGGAAGCCCATATATATAGCCATGGAACTTTTCTTGTCTAACTACCAAGCCTAGACATTCCTTTTCAATCTGGGCGTATCGACACTCAGTGTCAGTCATAGACTTGGAGGCATAGGCAACAGGCTTCCAATCTTCACCCTCTACTTGTAGTAAGACCGCACCTAGGCCATCTTTTTATGCATCCGTTGACACTTTGATTCTCTTTGTTGGGTCAAAGAAGGTGAGTACAGGTGTGGTTGTCAGCACTGTTTTGAGGTTCATCCACTCTTGTTCATGTCTTTCTGTCCATGCAAACTCATTTGTTTTATGTAGCAGGTCTCGCAGAGAGGCTGCCTTGGCTGACAAGTTAGGAATGAACTTTCCAATTAAGTTTATCATTCTACATGATGCCTAGCACTCCTTTTTTGTCAGTGGGTCGGGGCATTTTGAGTATGGCGTTTATTTTTCCATATCTGGCTCTATTCCTTTACCAGATAGATTATCTCCTAGGAAAGTGACTTCCTGGATGCCAAACTGACACTTGGCTTTGTTGAGCTTCAGTCCATTCCGGCGTATGCTCTGTAGCACTTTAGTCAGTCTCTCATTGTGTTCTTTCAGTGTGGAGCCCCAGATGATGATGTCATCAACATAGACCCAAACTCCTTCCAGACCTTCAATTATGTGTTCCATCGCTCTATGAAAGATTTCAGATGCAGATATTATCCCGAAAGGCATTCTGAGGAAACAATACCTGCCAAATGGTGTGTTGAAGGTAATGGCCTAGAAATTGGGTTTTGGCGCAGCGACGGCTTTAGCGCCGGATGTTAGTGCCGGAGCTAAGTCGCGCTGGGCGGGCCAAAAATTCAATAGTTCTGCGCCCAAACGGCTGCCGGCGCTGCTGAGAGCTGTTTGCGCCTGAAAACTGGCGCTACGCGCTGAATATCAGCGCTATTCCGGCGCTGCGGCGCCCGCTGCGGTGCGGCAGGTTCGGGAAGTGCAGGCCTCCTCCTTCCCTTAAGGAGGAGCTGCCTGCACCCGGCCGCGGCCCGCGAAAATCTTTTTAAAAATGAGCCCGGCACCTCGGACAAGTGCCGGGCTTGCTTCTGTTCCGGGGGAGGGGGGGGAAGTCCGGGGAGGGAGCTGCGGCCAGGCGGCCGGCGGGAAAGCGGCCGGCCGCCGCGGGGCCCTTAATGCGCCAGCGCAAAGTCATGTAAGACTCTGTTGCCAGAGTCTTAGTTGCGGCTGCCACGGGCGAGGCGGCCGCAACTGAATTTCGGCGCTGGGGCCCGTCGGCTTGGCAACCGGGACGCTGCGCACACCGATGACGTCATCGGTGCCGGCGCAGTGCTACCGGTCTACCGCGGCGGAAGGGCCCCAGGCAATTTCGGCGCCGGCGCCAATTGCAGCGCTAGGCCCTCTAGCACCGCAAAATCGGCGCTAAGGGCACTGAATTTCTAGGCCACAGTATTTGGTACTTTCTTCATCCAGTTTTAGTTGCCAAAATCCTCGTGAGGCATCGAGCTTTGTGAAGTATCTGGCACCTGACATTTCACTGGTGATTTCTTCTCGCTTGGGAATCTGGTAGTGTTCACGTTTGTGAGTTAACCCAGTCTGTTGGCTCTTCGACTTTCCTGATGACTCCTAGTGTGGTCATCCTGTCCAGTTCTTTCTTGAGCTGGTCACGCAGGGGTGCTGGAACTCTCTGTGGAGCATGTACCACTGGCTGAGCATCCTCCTTTAGCTGGATCTTGTAAGTGAATGGTAGAACTCCAAATCCTTTGTACACATCCTAGAAATTACACACTACAGAATCCACCGAGTCATCTGGTCTGCTTATGGCACAGTTTATACGGTGGACTCTCTTAACCAGTTCTAAGTCCTCACAAGCTTTGTCACCTAATAGTGAATCAAGTCCTTCAGCCACAACAGGAAACATGAGATGATGCACTTTGTCTTTGACTGTCACTTTAAGTGTGCATACACCTAAGTTATCTATTTTCTGTCCATTATAGTTCTTCAGTAGTACTGACTTTTTCTGTATTTTGCGCTTTTCTTTCATATTTTTAATGTCACTCATACTGATTAAATTTGCTTTTGCCCCAGTTTCTAGTTTCAAGGTAACTAATGCTCCATTTACCTGCAGTGGCATTATCCATTTGTCCTCTTTTACTGCATTAACTTTATGTTCAGCATTGTCCATTCCTGAGGGCTGCACATTTTCTGTATCCTTTTTGATATTGTCACATGACACCCTTCCTACATAAAATGTCTCACTTAAATCAGTGTCCTCAATCACATTGTCTTGTTGCCCTTTCTTTGTTTTTACTTTTGAAAAGCATTGTTTGGCAAAGTGATTCTTTCCATTACATATTGTGCACATTTTTCCAAACGCTGGGCATTGTCTTGACTGGTGCTGGTAACCACAGCGTTTACAATTAAAAATTCCATCCTCCGATTGCTTTGCATTTCTGTTCTGCCCCTGTTTCTTCCCCTTGTAGGACACAGTATTGACAGCAGCACAGTCACTCATTACAGTCGCATTATTATTAATTTCACTGAAAGTCTTCGCGTGCTGTTGAGCTAACTCACTGGCATGTCATATTTTCACAGCATTCTCCAATGTTAGTTCGGTTTCTCTCAACAAACATTCCCTGACCTTTTTATCATGAATACCAAACACAATCTGGTCATGAATCATGGATGATTTCAGTTCAGAGAAATTACATGTCTGTGCTTTCAGTTTCAGATCAGTCACAAAGCTATCAAAAGTCTAATTTTGCTGCTGTGTCCGTGAACGTAACACGTACCTCTCATAGGTCTCGTTCTTTTTGGGAGAACAATGTGTATCAAACTTCTTTAGCACATCGTCCATCTTTTCTCTGTCCTCCTCTTGATCAAATACAAATGTATTAAATACCTCTATCACCTGCGGGCCTGCAACCGTGAGCAGTAACGCTATTTTCCTTGCGTCTGGCTTCGTATCGAACCCGATGGCTGCAATGTAGAGTTCGAATTGTTGTTTGAAAGTCCGCCAATTGCAGTCAACATTCCCCGTGAGTTTCAAACCCTCCGGTGGCTTCAAATTCTCCATGTCGCATTTCACAATATTCAGCAGATATTACCACTTCTGGTACCATGTTATGTTCATAAATAAATAGACGTTTTCGTTATGAACAGCTAGCTTTTGCTAGTCATTTATTCAGCCATGTGGACTAGTGTACAGGCATCTATCTTGACTACTGCCTTGTGGGTAGCCCACTACTAAACATACAGCTCCACCTAGTGTACCATTCTAGAATGACATGTTACTGATCATTACAATGGGGGTGACTTCAAAGGGGTTAGATCAGAGGAACAGGGAGATATCTCTTGCTCCAAGGATTCTTGTGTGACCTGGTCCTCATCATTCTCCACCTGATTATCATCTTCATTGTCACAATCATCATCGTCCACCAGGAAGAAATGTCTTCCCTTTTTCTCAGCAGGATCTTCCTCCTCTTTGTCATCCTCTGCCTCCCATTCCTGTGATACAGAAAAGAAGGGGATAAAATAACAATGAGTGAGTATAACCTCTTGAGATTAAGCAGACAGTGCAGTTGAGGAAGCCTCTGACTGTCTGCTTCTTCACAGAGATGCCATGGTGAATAACTAGGTCTGCAGTCAATAAACTGCAACCTGCACTGATCTACCAATCCTGCCATCTCCCACAGCTAGAGCAGAGCACCTCCCCTCCAGCACCATGGCTTGCTCCTCGTAGAGGGTTAGCTCCAGGTCTGGTATGCCTCCTCCAGTCCCCTGCATTTTACAGGAAGTGTACACGAGTTTCTCTTGTAACAAGTTTGCATTAAGACTGGCATGTGAGGGACGTCTTCCAGGTCGTGTCAAATAGCTGGTGTAATAGATTTGCTGGTAATACCCTGCTACACTGGAGGAAAGGGTTTTAAGATTCTGCATGTAAGTAATTCCTGTTAGGGGAATTAGTAACACATATTATTAAACACAGAGTTAGAGAACCCCTTAACTACAGTGCAATGTGAAGGCTCACTTGTGCAGTTACTGATTGTAGAGGTTGAACAGTGTGATAATATCCATGGTGCTCATGAAAGAAAAGGGATAGTGGCTGGTCTGTTACCTTGTCTGCTTTCAACAGGTCATAGAACGTTTTCTAACACGTTTGCAGATCAGGGAATGAGAAGGTCAATCTCATTAAACTTTGGGCTCTTCTTCCAAGCCCGCTCCTTTCTTTTGGTGCCTCTGCCTGCTTATCCACTTGCAGATGTTCTTTAAAAGTGCCACAAAATCACACCTGACCCATCGATGACAGGAAAAAAATCTATTACAGCTACCTGACAATCTACTGAGTCTTGCAAAAGGTTCACTACTTATCTGCTGCTCCCCCAGCCTGTTGATGAAACCTTCGGGCCATTCCTTGCTATTTACAGTCAGCACCTAAACTTTGTGCTCAGCCAGTGCCAGGGTCAGCACATCGGGGTAAATGGCGCTGTGGGGTTTCAGGGCTAAGGTGCAGCTGGCAAGTACAAGTCACAATCACGGCACAGAAGCCCTCTTTCATCCTATAGCTCTGCTCATGGTATGATGCCAGCTCAAACTATCACACTTTTGTCACTGATACAGCTTCCTAATACAATAGCAAAATACTGCGGGTGCTGGAAATCTGAAATAACAACAGAAAATGCTGGAAACACTCAGCAGACCAGAGTTTCTCTCTCCACAGATGCTGCCTGACCTGCTGAGTGTTTCCAGCATTTTCTGTTGTTATACAGTTTCCTAACCCCCAACCCCCGAGTAGCTGATTATTCAAAGATCCTCTTTTTGTGCGACATTATCCTCCTGATCCTCCTGATTCTTGTACACTGGGGGAAAAAACCCTGAACCAAGATATAATTTTAAAAGTATCCAGTTTAGCAGATGTGTACAATTAAATTTGCATTAACGTGTGTCATGGATTGGGGAGGCATCAAAAAGCCATTAAAATGCTAATAATCAGTACCATGAACACAGTCTGGCATAAATAAAAACCTGTTCAGCTTCCTCCTACTTATACTTAAAAAAATATAAGAACGGGATTAAAATCTATGCAAGTTAGATTGTGAATAAGTATCATGTCTCCATTCAACAGAATTGTGTTGAACTGTATGAATTGATTTGGGTCTCCTCTTAATCACTCTGAGGTAAAATGTTAATCATTCATCATAATAAGACAGCTGAGAGCACCCACTAAATGTAGCACTTGAAATTTCTGCTGAATTAGTCACATGTGAAATAGGCATTAGAAGACATCTGGCTGAAAATGTCACCTCAGTGTGAAAAATCAAGCACCATTTACCCAGTTAATTTTGAATGATCTCTCACTGAAAGTGCAACTTAATGAAGCTTTAGGGATGGTGCTTTGTACTGATTAAATATCATAATTTCTCTCTTTGCTGAGGTCTCAGTGCACTTCATTCCAGTTTTTCTAAATTGGCCCTAATGAAGCTCACACTAAATGCCAGTGTAATTATTACTCGGAGCTTTATGAGAAGCTCAGTTCCAACCCATTTACATTTATGTTCTGAAAAGGCATGATTAATGCTGATTTTTACACTTTTTACGGTCTAATTTTTCAGCATAATGAAACCATAAATATTAACCTCTCTCGCCAGTTTGCTACCTCTCATTTAATGTGGTATGCAAATGCGAATGCCTTCAATGCAAATAGGATAACCCTTTCAGAATAAAAATTAGTTAGATATTTAGATAGCATGCTGGAAGTTTATGTTCCCGTCTCTATAATACAAGGCTTTGGATACGTGGCTAGTTAAAAGCCATAGTTAATATTATTGCTTCCCTTTAATACTAATCTACTTTGCTGATCGATCAAATGTTTTAACACTCAAGGCCAAGGATTTTAACATCTAATAGTTAGTTATTAGTTAGTTGTAACGCCCCACATCAATCCCATAACTAAACATTTCCAACATCGAGGTTGAACAAAAGAATCTGGTGAAACAATGTTCTTCCACGTACTGTCTGCTTTGAAGATAATAATTTTTCCTGGAGGAGAGATTGATATTACTATTGCATGATTTGTGTGTTTGTGCTGCTGGTCTCTGCTCGATGATTGGCAGCAACCCAGGGGCTCAAGCAGAGATCAGTGGTTTAAGTACACAGGCTATGCACTACTGATGACCATCTCTGCTGTGAAAAGTTTAATATTCGCCCAGAAATTTGGGTCTCCACGGGTGAGTACGCATGGGGTACTCACCCGTAAGCACAATGGAAGTGCCAGTTTCGTGCATGCACTGTGCATGCGCAGGAAATCGGCACTTCCATTCCCCTGAAAGAAGGGGTTAAGAGGTGGAATGCGTGCGCGGGAGAGGCAGCGCGTGCGCATCGAACTTACATTTTTTTTCCAGCTTTCTCCAGGAAGGTACGTCTCCAGAAGTTAGACATGTAAAAAGCAGTCACACGGCCTGCTTTTAACAAGGTTAAGTGGTGAATTAATTAAATTTAAAACATTTTATCCACAGCTTTATTATTTTTAAATATTTAAAGAAAGGTAAGTTTATTTTTAGCTCTGTTAGAAAATGTAATTAATTTTTTCCAAAATTTAAATTATTGTTTAAAGTAGTTATTTCAGGTAATTTATATTTTATTTTAAAAAGGTGATTTAAAAAAAAAATTATTTGAGGTTTTAGTGATGTTTTGGGGCTTACAGTTTTTATAGGTTTGACAGCCCTTCCTGTCAAACATATGAACGAAGCATTCCCTGCGCTGATTGGCTCCCCATGGCCCACGTGATCCCAGGGGACACATCGAACTAACTGCGCCCCTGGGATACGCAAGCACTGCGTGCCGGCAGTTGGAGGAGGCCCAGGATCACAATTCCCATGGGGGCTCACAGCTCCACGGCCGGTGCGCAAGGTAAGTGCAGGTCGGAGGCTTACACTCATGGGAAGCCTCCGACCCGAATTTCTGGGTCATAATATATTTCATTTGAATGGTGTGTGCAACACATTTTATTCATAGATTGGATTCTTTAGCTCCTACCTACAGATGGAAAAATATTAAGTACCTGTGCAGCGCAGAGGAGATTAAGAATATGAGTCTTTTACTGATTGCTGCTATCCTATTAAGAAAACAAGTGTGATAGACATTGGGCAGGATTTTAACTCAGGTGTGGGATGGTGTCGTGTTATCCGCATTTTGTGTTATCCACCCGAATCTAAATGGCTGCGGGAGATTGATGCAATTTTAACTTAATTGTCCAATTGATTTCCAATGTGTGGGAACCCTTGGCAAATGGGTTTTTCATGACTGAAAGTCATCTCCGATGATGTCGTCATTGCTGCTGCATTTAAGGTCAACAGCAAGCCTTGCTTCTTCTGCAGGCTTCCAAGCTTTCTCCATTTGGTGTAAGAGGGACCTGCAGGAAAGATTGTGGTGTATGTAACCGTTCCACCTTTAAGAGAACTATTTTAAGAGATGCACTACTTTATCTTGGCTGCTGTATACTGTAATACCGGTGGTGACCACACCGGTATGTAAGTGCGGTGTAATGATTTATAGGGCAGTTCAGCCCTGACCTTCGACTAGTAAAGACCTGTTAAAATTTACTCTTGTGGTCTGTGTAGTAATTCTCATTATAACACACAGACTTAACAGTGGTGACGAGTACGATCTTACCCTGCGGCAGAGATACATCCAAGGCAGTTTAACGGGCGTCGAGAAGAGGCATCCGCCCTCATCATTCTGCTGAGAAAAGACTCGGGTCTGCAGAGCAAAGGAAGAATTCTGACACGAAGCCTTCCATCAGCAACAGGCAGTGATCATCCCTTCTATCACGGTGGTGGGTAAGCCGATCAGCGACGAGCAGCAAGTTGGCTGTGAAGTAGGGGAGGGAAAAACGGAGGATATAAGGGCGGAGAACTCGACCACGGCCGGGGAAAAGAGCCGGACAGAAGTCGGGGCCAGAGGCGCTGAGACTGGGGCAGCGTAAGGCACGGGAGCCGCGGTGAATGCAAACACAGCCGGTGTAAAAGACCGGCCTGCAAGCTGGCTGGGAGATGCAACAGCGTCGAGAGAGAGCTCGACCGCGACCGGTGAGAAAGGCCGGGCAGCTACCGAGGCCGCGAGGCACAGCGACCGGGACAGCGTAAGGCGCGGGAGAAAATAAAAAAACCAAACCGCGGAGAACTCAGCCGCAGCCGGGGGAAAGGACCGGACTGCAAGAGGGGCTGGGAGGCACGATTTGAGAACCACTGGGGATGGCGAACGCAGCAATACGGCAATCGCCATTACAGCCAGCGGGGGAGAAAGGCAAACGCGGGAAGCCGCCATTTTCGTAGGCGGGGGAAGAAGACAAGCGCGGGAAACCGCCATTTTGTAAAAAAAAAAATTCTTTTTGTTTCTCAAGAAGATTGCGAGGATGCCTAAGCGTGGTAACATCAACGATTTCGATCCCGATGTTGAAGATTGGGCCACGTATGTAGAGTGCATAGAGATATATTGTAAGGCAAATAAAATATCAAATGAAGATAAAGCACTAACCTTACTAAACTCAATGGGTGCGAAGACATACGGGCTATTGAAGCATCTTCTATCACCAGCTAAACCGGCGGATCAGACTTTCGCTAATATTGTTGCTGTCCTGAAGAATCATTTGAACCCCACACCGCTGATGTTAGCAGAATGATTTAAATTTTATGCGAGAACGCAACTGAAAGAGGAAAGCAACGCGGAGTATTTAATTGAACTGCGTAAGCTAGCGAAATACTGTCAGTTTGGGGAAAGCCTGAGAGAGGCACTGAGAGACAAATTCGTGTGTGGGTTGTCGAAAGAAGGAACACAAAAGCGGCTACTTGAAGAGAATGATCTTACACTTGATAAGGCTGTCACTATTGCAGCATCGCACGAAGCCACAGCGACAGGCACTGCGGAAATGCAGCTGAAGGCAGCGGTACTCAGCGTAGATCAAATGGCTTTGGGTACAACGAAATGTTATCGTTGTGGAAAGACAACACACGATCAGAACCAATGCTGGTTTAAAAACCAGGAATGTAGAAAGTGTGGCAAGCTTGGTCACATAGCTAAAGTATGCCGGTCAGGAAAGAAGACCAGCAACAAAAAGTCACCGCAGGAAAAGTGCAGAAAGGTACATAAGGTGGCTGAACAGAATTCGGATTCAGACTCCAACAGCAAGGAACTGGGTAGTCTGAGAATTCACAGTGTGAGTAAGGAAGCTGACCGACAAACTATCTGGGTCACACTGCAGATAGCAGGAGTCCAAGTGAAGATGGAATTGGACACCGGATCGGCATTGACGGTCATGAATAAGCAAGATTACAAAAGGTTATTCACACATATTCCCCTACGGGATACGGAGATAGTATTGCAGACATACACGGGGCAAAGAGTATACCCCATCGGAAAGATAAAAGTCAAAGTGATACACAAGGGCAAAGAACACCAAGGAATGGACATATATGTACTACCTGAGGGAGGTCCACCACTTCTGGGACGGGAGTGGATCAGGAAAATAAATATGGACTGGCACTCCCTAAAAGCAATAACGGTAGATTCCGGAAAAAAAGGTGTCAAACCTGAACGATTGTCCAGAATATTGGATGAGGCTAAAGAGGTGTTTCAACAGGGACTGGGAACACTGAGAGGAATTAAGGCAAAAATCAAGATTGCAGAACATGCAAACCCAAAATTTTTCAAAGCCAGACCGGTACCTTATGCGATACGACCTGCTGTGGAAGCTGAGCTGGAAGGGCTAGAACGTTCAGGAGTACTGTCTAAGGTGGACTGGAGTGAGTGGGCCACGCCCATTGTTCCCGTCATGAAGCGTTCATCGAGTAACAAGCCAGGGGAACTGGGGAAGGTCCGCATCTGTGGAGACTTCAAGATCACAGTTAATCCGGTGCTTCACACAGTGCAATATCCGCTTCCGCGGATTGAGGATATCTTTGCTTCATTGTCTGGTGGGAAACACTTCACCAAGATAGACCTGGCGCAAGCGTACTTACAGATGGAAGTTGAGGAAGAGTCGCGCCAGTATCTCACAATCAACACGCACAGAGGCTTGTATCAATATAATAGACTGGTTTTTGGAGTGGCTTCGGCTCCAGCAATTTGGCAGAGGGCCATGGAGCAGGTATTACAGGGAATTCCAAACACTCAATGTTACTTGGATGATATCCTGATTACAGGAGATGACGATGAGGACCACCTTGCAAATTTGAAACTGGTGCTCACCAGATTGAAGGAATATGGACTTCGAGTTAATCGCCAGAAATGTGAGTTCTTTCAGAAACGGATCTCGTACTGTGGTCATGTCATTGACCAGGAGGGGCTGCACAAGTCACCTGACAAGATCGAAGCTGCTGTGAAGGCTCCCGCTCCGGAAAATGTATCCCAGTTGAGGTCGTTCCTAGCGTTGATTAACTATTACCATAAGTTTCTGCCAAATCTATCCATGGTGCTGCACCCGCTGAATGCTCTTTTGCAGAAAGAAGTACCATGGAAGTGGAGCGAGGACTGTAAGAAGGCCTTTCGCAAAAGCAAGGCATTGATCACCTCAGAGGAAGTGTTGGCTCATTTCAACCCAACGCTACCTATTCGTTTAGCTTGTGATGCTTCTCCTTATGGTATTGGAGCAGTACTCTCACACAAGTTGCCAAATGGCTTGGAAAGGCCAGTCGCATTTGCATCCAGATCATTGACCTCCGCTGAGCGCAACTATGCTCAGATAGATAGGGAGGCTCTCAGCCTGGTGTGGGGAGTAAAGAAGTTTAATCATTACCTGCAGGGCCAGAAGTTTACACTGCTGACAGACTACCAGCCGTTGGTATCCATATTCAACCCTAAAAAGGGCGTTTCCATTATGACAGCGCAAAGGCTACAGAGGTGGTCCCTTTTCCGAGGGGCACACCAATATGACATAGAATACAAAGGGTCAAAACAGCATGGGAATGCTGACGGTTTATCGCGCCTACCGTTGCCAATGGTAGAAGAGGCGCCTACAGTGGACCCAGTGGAGATGTTCCACTCAACCATAGTGGAATGTCTACCAGTAACAAATTCTACCATTGAAATGGAAACGAGAAATGACCCGACTCTCTCACGAGTCTACGATTTAACGGTGAAGGGATGGCCAGCACATGGCGAACCACTGTTGCCAGCATTCTCGCAAAGAAGAGAACAGCTGTCAGTGTGCCGAGGAACCTTGATGTGTAGATCCAGAGTGGTGATTCCACCCAAACTTCAGCATAAAGTGCTAAAGGAGCTTCACGAGGGGCATCTGGGTGGAGTGAAAATGAAGAACCTAGCCAGAGCGTTTGTGTGGTGGCCAGGTATCGATGGAGACATCGAAGAAATGACCAAGAGCTGTCTAGGATGCCAGAAGGTCCAAAACGCCCCACCACAAGCCCCTCTACATCCATGGGAGTGGCCATCATCTCCATGGCAAAGGGTACATATCGACTTTGCTGGTCCATTTATGGACTCAATGTTCTTAATCGCGGTGGATGCACACTCCAAGTGGCCGGAGGTAATAAAGATGTCCTCCACCACCACGGAAAAAACCATCACAGTATTAAGGACCATATTTGCCAGGAATGGGCTGCCGGAACAGATCTGTTCTGATAATGGACCACAATTTGTATCCGAAGAATTCAGGAAGTTCTTAAAAAACAATGGGGTTAAACACTACACGTCCGCCCCACACCATCCCGCCACCAATGGATTAGCTGAAAGGTTTGTCCAGACCTTCAAGAAGGCCATAAAGGCCATGGGTAATGAAGACATAAATCTACAACATAAGGTAGATAACTTCTTGTTTGCGTACAGGAATGCAACACATGCGGTTACAAACCAAACTCCCGCCATGATGTTTTTCAATAGAAGACTAAGATGCCGGCTGGATTTGATCAAGCCAAACATCAGAAGGGACGTAGAGAACCGGCAATTTCAAGGCATGAATGAAAGGCCAACTAGAACCTTCCAGATAGGTCAACAAGTTTTGGCCCGGGACTATCGTACCGAGAAATGGCAGCCTGGAACTATTTGCACACGACTAGGACCGTTGATGTATACCGTGGACATTGGTGAAAGCATAATAAGGCGCCATGCTGACCAGATCATAGAGTCATCCGAAAAGGGACAACCTACACCACAACTTTATACGCCTAATGATGAAGCAGAGATACCCATAGTATCTACCTCCGATCCAGTGATACTGGAACCAGATGAACCCGACACTGGCATTCAAGCCGAGTCGACCTTGCCAAAAGAACCTACTACACCACCGAAAACTACTACACCACCGAGGCATTATCCGGACCGAGTCAGGAAGCCTCCAGAGAGACTGAATCTGTGAACTGTTTTTGCAGGAAGTTGTGTATATATGTTATTATGTTATGTTTAATGGGGAATATATACTGTTAAGCTAAAAAGGGAGGATTGTGGTGTATGTAACCGTTCCACCTTTAAGAGAACTATTTTAAGAGATGCACTACTTTATCTTGGCTGCTGTATACTGTAATACCGGTGGTGACCACACCGGTATATAAGTGCGGTGTAATGATTTATAGGGCAGTTCAGCCCTGACCTTCGACTTGTAAAGACCTGTTAAAATTTACCCTTGTTGTCTGTGTAGTAATTCTCATTATAACACACAGACTTAACAAAGATGACAAGCGGGAGGCCCAGATCAGCTCCTCGTTTCGACGAGGTGGCCCTGCAGGCATTGGTGGATGGGGCTAGGGCCAACAGGGGGGTGCTCTTCCCTTCCTCAGGGAGGAAGAGGCCTCCCAAGCAGACTAAGGCAGTGTGGATGCAGGTGGCTGAGGAGGTCAACTCCTTGGGAGTCACACAGCGAACCTGGATTCAGTGTCGGAAAAGATTTCATGACCTTCAGTGCACTGGAAAAGTGAGTATGAATTTCCCATCATCCTCAATCTGACCCCATTGCCTTTCCTCACCAGCACTCAGCTTTAGCAATCTCTTCCTCCACATCCCACTTGACACTGACATCCATGCACCCTTACCCATTCCCTCTCTCTCTATGCTCACATTCACATAACTATTCGACTATGCAGCCCTCACACTCCCTATCACTCTGATGCTATGAAAACAACTGACAACACATAGGGAGGCGGCACTCGAAATAGTGGGACTGGAGGATGATGCGCATGTGGGGGATGGACAGATGGGTGCAACACAACAAGCTGGTGACAGAAAAGTTTCCCATCTCTATCTTTGACATTGCATGAGTCGCTGATAATGATTGTGAAGCTCTAACAGATAGACTTATGAGCATCTGCAAAAAGCATTGTGCATGTAGCCTTGGCATCACATCTTTGACTCTTTCCTTTACTCCCCCACAAGACCATCACAAGCATCCGTCCCCCCTAGCCAGGAAGAAGAGGCTGAGCAGCCAGACTCCTCAGAGGAAGCTGCAACCTCTGAGGGCGCAGTGTCACCAGAAATCTGCGCACCCAGCATCAGCGCAGACACTCACACCTCGGTGGGATCTTCGGGACATAGAGTAGTGTTGTCACCTGGTGTATCACGGCTCACAAGTGAGCATCAGCAGATTGTGGAGACAGGGACATCAGTGGAGAGTCCTAGTCGGAGGGCGCAGGACTCTTCCAGCTCGGCTCAGCAGCATGTCGACCCTTTACCTCTGGGTCCATCCATGAGATCAGCGGTGATGCAGGATGCAGGCACAGATGCAGGAGTCTCTGGCAGGTTTTGTCTCTAGGGATGCTGCGAGTGTGGAGCGAATGGAGGAGTCCATAGCAAACATGACCAGAGCCTTTGTGGAGTCATTGGCGCATGAACGCATCACCATGGAAAGGATGGCAACCTCCGTGGAAAGGATGGCTACTGTAGAGGAGAGGATGGCTACGGTAGAGGAGAGGATGGCTGCGGCCATGGAGGAGCTTAGTCGCCAGGGAATGGAAAACATGGTCATTGTTCAGAATAGAATGACATCTCTTGAGGAGCGATGGGCATCTATTGAACAGAGAAACCAGACCTTCATGGAAGTCCTTCTGAGTAGGACTGCCATTGCAGATACGGGTCCCCATGGCCCCCCTGATATGCAGCAAGGTGCTCTCCAGCCACTTGCAGGCGCTGAGGGGGACCTGACCCATCAGAGGGAGGATGGTGGCAGACCTCAAGGAAGTGGGGGCTCCTCTCCACGCGCTCACACTTCCATGCCACTGCAGAGCCCTCAGTCAGAGCCCCACCAGAGTCCACACCCAAGTGAGATAGGTTTCTCAACCCCTGCACAGCCGCAGGAGCAGCAGACTGTTGACGAGCCCTCACAGGCTCGCAACCCCAGAGGACACCCACCAAAGGTGTCGAGACAGGAGCAGCAGAAAAGTGAGCAAGGGGCCTCCACATCTGCTGAAGCCACAGGGGAGGCACCATGCAGGAGCATGCGTAAGCGGAAAATTCTGCACAAATAGTCACAAGGGTAGTCACTTGGGTGCAATTTTGTGTTTACTGTAAAAATGCCATCACTTCGTTATTGTACATAAAATTGGGCAAATGTTGCAGTTGTATTGTCTGGCTATTGGGACTTCCACATTGAGGGCTTAGACAAACTTGCAACTGTCGGTATGGTGGTCAGAGTGATAGGAATCCTCTGATTCTTGGCCATTGTCAATGCTCTGGTAAGAAGCTGCGAGGCAAAAGTGTTTGTTTGACTAGGGTTAAGCAAATCTGGCCAGGATGAGTGCGTTCATTGCATCCCGGGCAGCAATGTTCTCGCATAATGCTGCCACTGGTTGATGGGCCTCTGCAGGATGTTCGTTTTTGCACTGCTCCTCCTCCTCCTCCTCCTCCTCCTCATCTGAGGAGCCACTTGGCCCTCAGGAATCTGCAAGCCACGACGCTGTGCCATGTTGTGAAGTTCACAGCAAGCCACAACGATTCTGGAGACCCTGGCCGCTGAGTACTGCAGGGCTCCACCTGATCTATCCAGGCATCTGAAGCGCATCTTCAGCAAACCGATGGTTTGCTCGATTATGGCCCTGGTGGACATGTGGCTGGAGTTGTAGCTCTCCTCAGCTTCGCTGGATGCTTTCCTCAATGGCGTCATTAGTTACGTCCTCAGGGGATAGCCCTTGTCTCCAAGTAGCCATCCGTTAAGTTGGTCTGGAGGACTGAATAGCGGAGGCACACTAGACTGGCGCAGTATGAAGGGGTCATGGCAACTGCCAGGGTATTTGGCACAAACATGCAAAATCTCTTTGTGGTCACACACCAGCTGAACGTTAAGAGAGTGGAAGCCCTTGCGGTTGTCAAAAATACCTGGATTGCGATGGGGCCACATGTGTGCAGTCAACAACGCCCTGCACCCTTGGAAAGCCTGCCAGATGAGCTAATCCAACCGCTCGCACCGTGACACTTGCTCGATCCTTGGTGAAATGGATGTGATTGTGCGCGAGGGTAAAGAGGGCATTGGTTACCTGCGTGATGCAAGTGTGTGCGGCTGCCTGGGAGATGCCGCTGATGTCTGCTGCCGATCCCTGGAATGAGCCTGAGGCAAAAAAGTTGAGTGCGGTGGTGACTTTGACGGCCACTGGTAATGCTTGTGCACCTGGTCCTCTGGGCAGCAGCTCTTGTTGTAGCATTGCGCAGATGTCACTCACTACCTCTCGCAAAAGTCGGAGCCGCCTTTGGCACTGCTGCTCAGACATGTTGAGATAGCTGACCCTGTGTCTGTAGACCCTGTTTGGGGGGTATCTCCTGTGCCGACGGGCTTCCAGGCGCTGGCCCCTTTTGGCCTGTGCAACTTCAGGTGGGTGAGCAGCAGCCTGGCACTCCTGCTGCTGCTGCTGCTGCTGTTGCTGGTGCTGCGGTTGTTCCTGGTTCTGCTGGTGCCACAGCTGGTGCTCGAGCTCCTCTAATGCCCATATGGGAAGGAAATAGATGGCTCCCATGCTTCTGGTATATGCCTCAGTTGAGGAAGCGCTGAGGGAAGGTGGCGAGAGGGGTTTCCCAGGAGGTCACACTGGAGATGGGTGTCAGGCTCCAACCTTCCACAGGTATGGTTAAGCCTTCTAAAAGTTGCCCCAGAACTGAGACCACTATGTCCCGCCACCTACAAATGATGGCTGATCAGATCTCCTCTTTAATGGTTGACCTGCAGTTGATAGTCAGCAATCCAATAGTGCACCCGCCAGGTTTCACCGTCGTGTTTCCCACCAGGCGTGTTCCACGTGGGAAAAGGGTTAAAATCACAAGGGCCTTTTAAAATAGGATTATAGAGGCCATTTAGTGCTTGTTAAGGACCTTAATGTCCAGTCCTGCCTGTTGGATGCGGGACGGAGTCGGGACCAGCAGACACGCCTGAGTTAAAATTGCTCGGAGTCGGGAAACAGGCGGGGGGGGGTACCGCATGCCAGTTACAGGCAAAAATACAAAAAAAGAATAACTATACTTATACAGGGAAAGGGGAACACATGGCACATCGAGGGAAAACAACTATCTTAACAATCCCCTTATCCTTATCCCACCCCCTATACCTAACTAGGTTAAGCTATGAGGGGTCAGAACTTCATGCTCACCAATCAAAAGGGTTTGTTGGACTCAAAACAGCGGTGGGGTTCAGGATTCACTCTTGGTGCTCTCTGGAGCCTGCCGTCATCACGTGGTCTCCGGGTGCTGCAAGGGCGTTGTCCAGGTTCGAGTACCCCAAAGTTAAAGTCTCTGTTTGGGTACTTTACCTTGCAGGGATGATTCTTCATCGCCAGCCGACAGTTTGAGTTGGTGTGCAGATATTCGCAGGTCGGCCGAGGCTGAAGACCTGATAATTTGAAGCCTACCCTCAGTCCGTCTCCTCAGTTGGTCTCCTCAGTTGGTCTTCCTCAGGTGGTCTTCCTCAGTTGGTCTTCCCTCCTCCCCCTCGTCGCGTCCCGCCTCGCCTGGCCTGAATTGTCCGTGTCCGCCCGATGCAGTGCCTGGGCGATTTTCAGATGGAGTGGCAAAAGGCACGGACAAAGGCCAGGGGGTAAGCATGGGACAGGGAAAGAGCGGCAGCCACGAGGGCAGGCAGAGGGAGAAGAGAAGAGAAGAGAAGAGAGCAGAACGATTGCTACCCGGGGGCCTTCAATTATACTCTTTTCGATAATCCTTATCTGCGCGCCAAATCAGGTTAGTTCTTTGTCTTAATCTTGGCGGGCTATTTTAAATAATGGTAGCAATCCATATTAACTGGTGTAAGGATGGGGATTCCCATGCCACTCCATTGCTCTTTCTTTATAGGTCAGCATTGCTGTGTGGCTGCAAGTAGGTGGAACTGCGTTTCAGACTACAGCTGACCATTAATGTCCTTGATGTGCCAGGTCTATGTTGCCTAGTAGCTCCTGGTGCCTTTGCAGTAGATGGCACAGCTCTGCATCTGGATTCAGACTCTGAAAATATTTCCTGCAGTTATTACCAGGTAAGTGTCCCAGAGTCCGCAGATGTTGTTGGAGGCACCTTGGAAGGTGCAGAAGCTGTTGATTGCTCTTGAATACTATTTTATCATGCAATGCTGCTGAAAGCATGACTACTCTAAAAGTATGATTAGTCAAACATTCACCTATCTTAGTGATGCCATCGGGTCCTCGGTCCCAGTTTCCTTTGGGAAGCGGATCTCCTGCCTGCATTAATCATCTTTCATAATGAGGAATACTTACCCCTGTTTACAGATGTGAAGGTATGGTTATCTGTGGGTGGGTACAGAGCACCTTTCATGCAACCAGACCTGCCCAGTCTCCCTCTGTTGATCCTCCTCTTCTTACTTTTCCAAATGCTTCAAATAGGGGGAATTCCCACTGGGTAAACCATTGGTGGCAATAATGGTGTTATAAGCAAAAATAAAATTTAAAAGAATTGACACAAAGGGTTGGATTTTGCCAGCCCTGGGGAGGCGGGTTTGGAGGCGGGACTGCTGGGTAAATGGCAGAATTTGGGGGTGGGCTCCCAACCCGCCCCATGTCATCTTGCCAGGAGGCAGGTAGCCATCCCATGCCAGGTCCCATCTCCTTGGAGGCGGGAAGGGATTAAAGCCACTTAACTGCCTGTTAACAGGTAGTTAACAGGCAGAAAATAGGATTATTCCCATTTTTGCCCACACAAGTACTGGTTTCCCGAAGGCTCCAAAACCCGCCAGGGTCACCGAGGCAAGTAATGGGGTCTGCCGGAGTCGGAGGAGCGCAAAATTGTGCTGTGGAGGTGAGTGATGGGTGCAATTGTAGAGAGGTGAGTATCTGAGGTAAGTGCAAAGTGTTAGAAAAAGTGTACTTACCTTTGTTTCTTCCTGCAGGCTTCAATCGGTGGGTATGCGGAGAGTCTCGCACCTCCGCAGTAGAGATGACAAATGGCCATTGCATTCTCCAATGCAACAACCATCTAATTTCTACAAAAGAAAGAGGTTTGATGAGGTCTTGAATTCAAGAACTCATCAAACTAGAGAATGTCAGTGTTTGACAGCTTCACAGAGCTGTCAACCTATGACAATTCATTTGTCAAAAATTTTTGACAGATGAAACATCATACGTTGACGTTCTCTGTAACCGGCTTTACCTTAATTGACCTGCTAAGCCCGCTGGGTGGGCTTAACAAGATTCTGTAGGGTGTTTTTGCATGCCTGTGTTTCTATGATTCTCCCTTGAGTCAACCCATGCCACAAAAACTCCCCGGTTTGGGTTGTTTCCTTTGGACGGCAGGAGCTTATGCCAATAGTCCCTGCCCAGCCCGTCGATTAGCGGGTAATCCCACAGAGAGAGAGAGACCAAGGCCAGATAGGCCTTCTCCAATGCCCGATGCGCAGCGTCCCCAGCGGGATTACTGTGTAACCCGGCCGTGACCGGATGCCACCCGGTTGGTCTTCCGAATTATACCACAAGCCCCACAACCCCCAAGTTCGGACCCAAGGAGTTACTATGGATAGATTATAAATGATTCAGACAAAACTAAATGGTTCAGGTTGGTTAAAGATCGATTCCTTTTATTACACTCACAAAAACGACAATCCCTACACCTCTCGCCTACGGCAGAATGAATAGGTGACTGTGGACACTAGCTTATAACTTTAGACTAAAATACCCACCCTGTTGGTTATGCTGAACCAACCCCTTCCCAGAATATAAGCCTAGGTAATGGAAAAACCCTTCTAACTAAACCCCTCTCCCAGTTTGGTCAGAACCCACACTTGGAAGCCTCCTCACACACACACACCCGTGTTATCCTGCGTCTTGGACACTTGCAGTTCCTCAACAGCAAAACACGCGGGCAGTCCTGGGGATTTCTAGAGGTGTATGCTGGATATAATTACTAGCCCTTGCCGTTAATTCACGCGGTCCCGACTCCGTTCGACTCCAGAGACAAAACTGTGCCTAACAGAGGCATGCGATGAGGCCTAGAGAGTTACGTTCAGGCGCTCACTTCGGGCATTCCTGGAGAGTTGGCGGACGCGTAGTTACGTGGAGAACCCCCGTTACAAATGGTAGAGAAAAGCAGGCAAGCAACAGCCAAAAAGCAAGCAAAAAGCGAAGAAGCAGCAAAAAACGCTGCATCCCCCAAGGTTCAGCATGTTTATACCTCATATAATACACAAACTTGCTGGGCGGTTCCTGGTTACCATGGTTGCAGAGATGCTAGTACGATAGCAAAATACTGCAGATGTTGGAAATCCGAAATAACAACAGAAAATGCTGGAAAAACTCAGCAGGTCAGGCAACGTCCGTGGAGAGAAATTTGAGTTGACGTTTCGGGTCGAACCCTTCTTCAAAACTGGAAAGAAAAGAAAATAGATCGAAGGCAGGGCTGCGATCAGACAAAAGAAGTGAAAGAAACAAAAGAAGTAAAAGAGCTAGACGAGATGGTAATAGGCTGAGATTAGGTGTAAAGTGTACTGGCAGGGCAAGAGATAGCTGCCAGGTGTGAGAGAGAAACAAAAGGAAAGGGGTGGAGGGGGAAAGGAGTGTAAAAATTACAAGAAAAATGTGTAATGGGGCCGAGGTTATGATCTGAAATTGTTGGACTCGATATTGAGTCTGGAAGGCTGCAGAGTGCCTAATTGGAAGATGAGGTGCTGTTCCTCGAGTTTACGTTGAACTTCCGTGGAACAATACAAGAGGCCAAGGACGGTGAGGTCCGAGTGGGAATGGAGCGGTGAATTAAAATGACAGGTGACCGGAAGCTCGGGGTCACCCTTATGGACTGAACGGAGGTGTTCCGCAAAGCGGTCACCCAATCTGCGTTTGGTCTCCCCAATGTAGAGGAGACCGCATCGTGAGCAGCGAATACAGTATACTAGTTTGCGAGAAGTACAAGTAAATCGCTGTTTCACCTGGAAGGGGTGTTTGGGGCCCTGGACAGTGGGAAGGGGGGAGGTATAGGGGCAGGTGTTACATCTCCTAGTTGGTTTACCTGGTGATGTCTCTTGTCCTGGATTGATCATCTTGAAGAAAACAATGGTGGACCATTATTGTGGATGAGCGGTACTCGAATTGCTAACTGTTGTTAAGTTCTTGACTGCTCCTTCATTGAAAGAGTCCAGAGGTGTTACTTTTGGTCTCCAAACCTCATTGTCCATCCAGACATCCCGGCTCCATGGACAAAGGGTGGGTTTCCCAAAATCTCACAAGTTTGAATTTGAAAAGGCTCCTGCCTTTCATGACGTCAGTGTTGAGACTGGTCCCATGGCAACCCAAAAGACAGACAGTTCCTGCTGTCTGCACAGAAACCAACAGGCAGTCACTTTTAAAGTCCATGGGGTCGATTTTCATTCAGGTGCGGGGAATTGGTGGTTTCCGCGAATTTAATGATTCTGACACGGTTGTAAATGGGTCTGTGAGATTGATACAAATTTTACACAATTGGCCAATTGATTTCCAGCGTGTGGGAAGCCTTGGCAATTGAGTATTTCCAGTCAGAAAGTCGCAGAATATGACATCATCATTGATGCTGCTCTTAAGGTTCACAGCAAACCTTGCTTCCTCTGCAGGCTTCCAACCTTCAACATTAAGATGGCACAGGAGCCTGCAGGAGGAACGGCCAGCAGGAGGGCCAGGTCTGCACCCAAGTTTGATGAGGCTTCACTAAAGGCATTATTGGATGGTGCTAGGGCCCACAGGGAGGTCCTCTTCCCTTCTTCAGGGAGGAAGAGGCCTCCCAGCCAGACCAAGGCTGTGTGGCTAGAGGTGGCAGGCCAAGTCAACTGCTTGGGGCTCACACGAAGAACATGGTTGCAGTGCAGGAAAAGATTCCATGACCTTCTTCGCACTGGAAAAGTAAGTACTGTATGATGTTTCCATCACCCTCAATCTGATCCCCATTGCCTTTCCTCACCAGCACTCAGCTTTAGCAATCTCTTCCTGCACATCTCACTGGACACTCCCATCCATGCACCCTTACCCATTCCCTCTGTCTCTATGCTCACATTCACAGAACTATGCCACTATGCAGACCTCACACTCCCTCTCACTCTGATGCTTTGAACACAACTGACAACACACAGGGAGGGCCCTTGGTCTTGCAACCTCACTGCATCTTTGTCTCCTTCTAAGTATCTATGCTATGCAATCTCTGCACTCACTCCTTCATTCTCACTCAACCTCCACTTGTCTCCCTCGTTGCATGAAAAGAGAGCTCACAACAGGAGAGAGCGAGCCAGGACAGGAGGAGGGCCGCCCTCATTAGCCCAGCTCACCCCCTGGGAGGAAGGCGTCCTGGACATAGCCGGGGCTGACTGAGATGTGGACGTTGGGGAAGGACAGACAGGAGCATCCCTGCAAGCTGGTGACAGAATAGTTTTCCATCTCTGTCATTGGCATTGCATGAGTCGCTGATAATGATTCTGAAGCTACATCATATGGACTTATGATCATCTGCAAAATGCAATGTGCATGTAAACTTGGCATCACATCTCTAACTTTTTCCTTGACTCCCCCACAGGACCATCGAGAGCCCCCATCCCCAGTGTGCAGGAGGAAGAGCCTGAGATGCCGGACTCCTCAGAGGAATCTGCAACCTCTGAGGGCGCAGCATCAGCAGAAATAAGCGCACCCAGCACCAGCGCAGACACTCACACCTCGGTGGGACCTTCGGGACATAGAGTAGAGTTGTCACCTGGTGTATCACAGCTCACAAGTGAGCATCAGCAGATTGTGGAGACAGGGACAGCAGTGGAGAGTCCTCGTTGGAGGGCGCAGGACTCTGCCAGCTCGGCTCAGCTGCATGTCGACCCTCTGCCTCTGGGTCCATCCGTAAGATCAGAGGTGATGGAGCTCCAGGCACAGATGCAGGAGTCTCTGGCAGGTTTTGTCTCTAGGGTCGCTGTGAGTGTGGAGCGAATGGAGGAGTCCATAGCGACCATGAGCAGAGCCTTTGTGGGGTCATTGGCGCATGAACGCATCACCACGGAAAGGATGGCAAACTCTGTGGAAAGGATGGCTACAGTAGAGGAGAGGATGGCTGCGGCCATGGAGGAGCTAAGTCGCCAGAGTGTTGAAAACATGGTGAGTGTTCAGAATAGACTGACATCTCTGGAGGAGCGATGGTCAGCTATTGAACAGAGAAAGCAGACCTTCATGGCAGGCCCGCTGAGTAGGACTGCTATTGTAGAAGTGGGTCCCCATGGCCCCCCTGATGTGCAGCAAGCTGCTCTCAAGCCACTTGCAGGCACTGAGGGGGACCTGACCCATGAGAGGGAGGTTGGTGGCAGACCTCAAGGAAGTGGGGGCTCCTCTCCAAGTGCTCACACTTCCATGCCACTGCAGAGCCCTCGGTCAGAGCCCCACCGGAGTACACACCCAACGGAGATAGAGGTCTCAGCCCCTGCACAGCCGCAGGAGCAGCAGACTGCTGGCGAGCCCTCACAGGCTCGCCATCCCGGAGGACGTCCGCCAAAGGTGTCGAGACAGGAGCAGCAGGAAAGTGAGCAAGAGGCCTCCACATCTGCTGAAGCCACAGGGGAACCACTATGTAGGAGCACGCGTAAGAGGAAAATAAAGCACTAATCGTCACAAGGGTAGTTACTTGGGTGAAATGTTGTGTTTGATTTAAAAATGCCATCAGCTGGTTATTGTAAATAAAATTTCTGATGGCAACTTCTGCAATTGTGGCGTGTTTCAAGAGGGGATGGAAAAAAAGGCCTCCCATGCTTCTGGTAGGTGCCTCAGTTGAGGAAGCACTGAGTGAGGGTGGCGAGAGGGGTCTCGCAGGAGGTCACACTGGAGAAGTGTGTGAGGCTCCAAACTTCCACAGCTGTGGTTATGCCTTCTAAAATTTCCCCCAGACCTGAGACAACAAAGTCCTGCCACCTGCAAATGATGACTGATCAAATCTCCTCTTTAATGTTGGACCTGCAGCTGATAGTCAGCAAGCCAATAGTGTTCACGCCAGGTTTCACAGGCGTCATCCCCACCAGGCGCGTTTTACATGGGAAAAGGGTTAAACAGGCAAGGGCCTGTTAAAATGGGATTATAAAGGCCAATCAGTGCTGTTTAAGGGCCCTAAAGACCAGTCCAGCCTATTGCAGGCGGGATTGATTCAGGTCAATCAGACACACCTAGGTTAAAATGGCGTGGAGGCGGGAACCAGGCAGGAGGGGTCGCGACCCCTAGGTTTTGCGATTTTAAACCCCGCACGCCTAAAAGCCCGCCTCACGGCCCAATGAAAATCGAAGCCCAAAAGTCCAAACTCCATTTTTTAAAACGCAGCCCACGTGTGTCTCCATTTTAAAAGTGTACATATCCATTTTAAAAGTCCAAAAATCCTTGAGGCACATGCACCCACTGATGTTGGCACCAGCCAATCCCTACAAGATCAATCAAGGGAAAATAGCGTGAGATGGCCAGAAGTTGATGGAGGCGTGACTGAAACCCGACAAGTGGGAGTCCCGCCTCCAAAAGCTCCCCATTGGCAAAATCCAGCCCTTAGGCGCATGAGAACCTAAGTACCAGCTGAAAATAAAATTAAGAAGAGCCATCAAGTCTTAGGATGACAGCAAAATACTGCGGATGCTGGAAATCCAAAATAACAACAGGAAACGCTGGAAAAACTCAGCAGGCCAGGCAACATCCATGGAGAGAGAAACAGAGTTAGCGTTTCAGGTCGAAAACCCTTCGTCAGAACTGAGGAAAAAAAGCAGGAAATGAAACAGATTAAGAAGCAAGTTAGGGGGCTAGGAAATGGGGGAGGGGATTAAAGAACAGAAGGAAAAGTCTGGGAGGGATGAGGAGACATTAAGAGATATTCAAGGCAAGAAAAAATATGGTAATACGAAAAGTAGAGACACAGGATGGCTTTAGATGAAGTGTGAAATGTGCTGGCAGAAGGAAAGACAGCTGCCATGTGGGAGAGAGAAAAAAAAGGAAAAGGCACAAACCAAAAGTGTGGATAAAAAATATATAAAAATATGATAGAGGCCGAGGTTATGATCTGAAATTGTTGAACTCGATATTGAGTCCGGAAGACTGTAAAGTGCCTAATCGGAAGATGAGGTGCTGTTCCTCGAGCTTACGCTGAGCTTCCGTGGAACAATGCAAGTGGCCAAGGACGGTGAGGTCTGAGTGGGAATGGAGTGGTGAATTGAAATGACAGGTGACCGGAAGCTCGGGGTCACCCTTACGGACTGAACGGAGGTGTTCTGCAAAGCGGTCACCCAATCTGCGTTTGGTCTCCCCAGTGTAGAGGAGACCACATTGTGAGCAGCGAATACAGTATACTAGATTGCAAGAAGTACAAGTAAATCGCTGTTTCACCTGGAAGGCGTGTTTGGGACCCTGGACAGTGGGAAGGGGGGAGGTATAAGGGCAGGTGTTGCATCTCCTGCGCTTGCACGGGAAGGTGCCGGCCAAAGGGGAAGGTGTGCTGGGGGTGATAGAGGAGTGGACTAGGGTGTCTCGGCGGGAGCCATCCCTACGGAATGCTGAAAGGGGAGGGGAGGGGAAGATGCGTTTGGTGGTGTGACCACGTTGGAGGTAGCGGAAATGGCGGAGGATGATCCGTTGAATGTGGAGGCTGATGGGGTGAAAGGTGAGGACAAGGGGAACCCTACTGTGGTTCCGGGAGGGAGGGGCAGGGGTGAGGGCAGAAGTACAGGAGATAGAATGGACACGGTCGAGGGCCATGTCAACCACGGTAGAGGGGAATCCTCAGTTGAGGAAAAAGGAAGATATGTCGGAAGCACTGGTGTGGAAGTTGGCATCATCGGAGCAGATGCGGCGAAGATGGAGAAACTGGGAGAATGGAATAGAGTCCTTACAGGAGGCGGGGTGGGAGGAAGAGTAGTCCAGGTAGCTGTGGGAGTCAGTGGGCTTGCAGTGAATGTTGGTCAATAACCTATCCCCAGAGATGGAGAAGGAGAAGTCGAGGAAGGGAAGGGAAGAGTCGGAGATGGACCAAGTGAAGATGAGGGAAGGGTGGAAATTAGTCTAAAGTGAATGAAATTTTCTAGTTCAGGGCGAGAGCAGGAAATGGCACCGATACATTCATCAATGTACTGGAAAAAGAGGTGAGGGAGGGGACTCGAGTAGGACTGGAACAAAGAGTGTTCCACATATCCCACGAAAAGGCAGGCATAGCTAGGACCCATGCGGGTACCCATAGCAACGCCTTTAATTTGGAGGAAATGAGTGGAGTCAAAGGAGAAGTTGTTCAATGTGAGAACAAGTTCAGCCAGGCGGAGGAGGGTGGTGGTGGATGGGGGCTGGTTGGGCCTCTGTTCAAGGAAGAAGCGGAGCGCCCTCAGGCCATCCTGGTGGGGGATGGAGGTGTAGAGGGATTGTACGTCCATGGTGAAAAGGAGGTGGTTGGGGACAGGAAACTGGAAATGGTTAAAGTGGCGGAGGGCATCACAAGCCTTAGGCATCACTTGGAATACTGTCTCCTCACATAGTGGGTGATATTGAGGCTTTGCAGAGGGTGCAGAGGAGGGCCACTAGATTAATTCCCAGTTTAAAGCATCTTAGTTATCAAGATAGTCTAAAAGAGCTGGGATTCTACACTTTAGAGAAGCACAGGCTTAGGGGTGATCTGCTGAAATTTATAAGATAATGAAGGGAATAGATTGTGTTCCAGTTGACAGTTTATTCCAATTAAATAGCTTAGGGAGGGCCAGGATCACGATTTTAAGTTGTATAAGGCTAGATCTAGGTTAGATGTCAGGAGGTGGTTCTTTTCCCAGCGAATAGTGGACCTCTGGCACAGGCTGCCATCTTGTGCTGTGGATGCCGATTTGCTGAATTCTCCAAGCGAGAACTGGACCTGTTTTTGGCTGGGGTGGACATCT
The DNA here is from genome assembly GCF_052327205.1 of Somniosus microcephalus. Lineage (NCBI taxonomy): Eukaryota > Metazoa > Chordata > Chondrichthyes > Squaliformes > Somniosidae > Somniosus > Somniosus microcephalus. The sequence goes on along the minus strand of NC_140988.1, from coordinate 82,299,150 downwards.
CCTCTTATAAATGATAGGTACTTCAGGGAATTCAGAGCCAGTGATCTCCTGAACTAGTTTTGATCATCTAGATGGGTCAGAGAGGAATTTCCCAGATTCTTTTCCCCAAATTGGTTTGGGGTTTTGATCTGGTTTTTCACCTCTCCCAGGAGATCACATGGTTTTGGGTGGGGTGGCGTGTATATATTGTGACACATAAGGTATCGCAATTGTGTAGGACAGACTGGATGGATCAAAGGGTCTTTACCTGTCAGTCATTGTTCGTATGTTCGTAAATGGCTGAAATGCTGTTACTTTTACATAAACTTCTGTATACTTAATACTGCCTAGTAACCCTGATTTCCCTGTGGGCAAGGCTCCATTCAAGAGCACACACGCAGAACTTGGCCCTATAATGTAAAGGAGGTAGGTTCAGAGCTCCAACAACCTCATATACAAGCAAACTCATAATGGTCTGTGGTTTATAGACAGGTTCAATTAGAATCCATTTTTATGTAGTTAGCCATAGTAAGACTGACAAAGGATCAATTATTCCCCAGCATCAATGAAGCACATCAGCAAGTAATTAAACAATGCGCCACTTAACAATCTATACAAATATAAACATGTAACAAGCAATAAAACATTTATAGGTGAACAATACAAGCAGACATGTATGTTCAGCAGATAGTTAAAAAGTTACAGATTAAGGGATAGAAATTCATTATAGCCCAGGAATGGGCGGTAAAATTAGAAAAATTGGAGAATTAACTCAAGGCGCTAATGCTTTAGACTGCACGTAAAATTCGCGCTCACTGCTCAAAGAAATGATAGGAGTGCTAATTCAAGTCTTTAAACCCAAGCTCATTGGCGTTACACTCAAAGGGTGGGCCAAAATCAGGTGCAGTCTAATCGCAAGTCATGATTGCCTCAGGTTTTTTCCAGTTCTTAAAGGGGAGGTTCGTTGATGCTGCAGCACCTCATTCTCATCATTGCTAGCTGTGCAGCTGCCTCAGCAAGCAGCAGCAGGTCAGGGAGAAGGAGCCGGAGGACTGAAGCAGATGTACTTATGACAGATCCACGTCCCAGGGAGAGAGCCCTCAGATTCAGCGCTCAAGCATTGGAGGCGTTGGTGTTTGCTGTGGAGAGACGGAGGGCAGTGCTCTACCCGGCAAGTGGCAGGAGGCCCTCACAGCAAGTCTTCCATGCCATGTGGAAGGAGGTAGCGCAGCATGTCTCGAACAGCTCTGTGGTCCCCAGGACCTAAACACATTGCAGGAAGAAATTTAACGACCTTACTCGGGTGGTCAGGGTGAGTGAATGCTTCAACAAATGATACATACCACCATCTGAACCACAGACTTCACAAACTGCCCAAAGCACCACACAGCCAGCACTCACCCACCAACAATCACTACATTCCAGCATTCACACCCACGCATCACACCTTGCACACAATGACAGCTATTCAACTATGGCAGGCACATCACCCAGACATATTGCTCCACACTCACTCACACACGTTCCTTTCTCTTGAAGGCCAAGGTGGCTCACAACAGGAGGGAGCAGGAACGCACAGGCGGGGGTCAAGCCGACACCCAACCACTGTTTGCAGTGGAGAATAGAGTGCTGCAGATTATTGAGCACCAGGTGATGGGTGTCGTGGCCACTGGCCATAATAAGACTGGCAAAGGATCAATTATTCCCCAGCATCAATGCAGCACATCAGCAAGTAATTAAAAATGTACCACTTAACAATCTATACAAATATAAACATTTAACAAGCAATAAAACATTTATAGGTTAACAATCCAAGCAGACATGTATGTCACATCCCACTTCCCCCTCACCCCACAAGCGTTTCGCAGTTTCCAGCTAATCATGCTGCATACATGCATTTCTCCCATCCTGCCCCCTCCCCTCACCTTAACCCATCTCTTGTGACTTTATGCTTTTAGATAATGAGCAAGCACCTGAGCAGCCTGTCCCTGAGGGCACCGTAGAGAGTGAGGCGGGAGAAGAGGAGGAGGAAGAACACACCATGTATCTCACCCACAGTCACCAGCTCAGATACTGGCACTATGTGTTCTTTAGAGGCTAGTATAGTAGCGGGATCTGCACAGGGTGAGGCACCGGGGATGAGTGGGCTGTAGCAAGGCCAGTGGCAAAGGGTAGCTCGGGGGCCAACACCCTGGAGGGCGAGTTTGCGCGTGAGTTCTGCTGCACAGGACTCAGATGAGGACCCCAATGGGGAGGCCTTTAGAAGAAGGGTGACGGGCATGCACACAGAGATGATAGGTGCAATGCAAGGGTGCCTGAGAACCTCTCGGCAATGATAAGGAGCGTGCAGGAGTCCGCCTCCAACATTGCACAAGGCTCTACGTATACCATGGAGCCCATCATTTCCAGTCTGAAAAGGATGGTCAGCTCCCAGAGAGACCGTGGCGACCCAGACTTGATGCCGCGTGTGATGGGCAATCTGGCAGCTTCCATTGCAGCACAGGCGGAAGCGACGCAACATCTTAGTGCCGTAATGCAGTCCATGCTTGGTGGCATCCAATCTCAGACTTCTCTGACTGCTGCCATCGTGGCTGGATTTACCACCGTTGAGCGGGGCTTTAACAATGTCGCAGCAGGCCAGAAATCTGTGCTCCAACCAGCTTCCTGTTGCTTCACACCAGCTCGCTCTGTCGCTGGTTCCTCCAGGTGCTAAATTAGGTGACGACAATCAATTTCGCAGATCAGGCGGCGAGTGAGCGTTGCACATTTACTGACATCACGGTCCGCCTGGCGTTGAGGCTCCCGGCGCTAACTGTTAGCAGTGGCGCTGCGGAGGGGGGGCGGGATTTAGTGTGCGACGTTGGATTCGCCTCGCCCCGGAGATAATGCTCTAGCATCCCATTACCGCCATCTGCTGGCACCAATGGGAAGTGCTAAGGTACTGAATTTTCCCCCCGAAGCATCTATAGAATTATTTCATTGAATAGGTAGAAACATTTAAGGGGAAAAATTCAGTTTCGCCCCATTTGGGGCGCGATTATCGGCAATGCTCAAAGTTTAGCACCTGCAGCTAATTACAGGTAGACTATCCTTTATCCGAAAACCTCGGGACCAGCCGAGTTTCGGATAAAGGAGAATTTCGGATTTCGGAAGGTGGGTCGGCGGGGGTCCGCAGGGGGGTCGGCGGGGGGTCGTGCGCACGACTTACGCTGGCGCTCAGCGTAAGTCAGTCGGGGTCGGCAGGGGTCGGGGCCGGCGGGGTACGCGGGGGGGGTCGGCGGTTGTCGGGACTGGCGGGGTCGGCGGTTGTCGGGGCTGGCGGGGTCCGCGGGGGGGTCGGCGGTTGTCGGGGCTGGCGGGGTCGGCGGTTGTCGGGGCCGTCGGGGTCCGCGGGGGGGTCGGCGGTTGTCGGGGCTGGCGGGGTCGGCGGTTGTCGGGGCTGGCGGGGTCGGCGGTTGTCGGGGCTGGCGGGGTCAGCGGTTGTCGGGGCTGGCGGGGTCGGCGGTTGTCGGGGCTGGCGGGGTCGGCGGGGGGGTCAGCGGGGGGTCGTGCGCACGACTTACCCTTTATCCGAACTTCCGCAACCGGAACCCTCTAAAAACCGAAGGTTTTTTCGTTCAGCGTAAGTCGTACGCACGACTTACGCTGAACGAAAAAACCTTCGGTTTTTAGAGGGTTTCGGTTTTCGGAAGTCCGGATAAAGGGTAGTCTACCTGTATCGCCTCTGACTGCAAACTTGGCTTTTATCGCCTCTGGAGGTGATTAGAGTGCTAAATCAGGTGCTTCACACCTGTCTTAAGGCGCAAAGGCTGAGGAGCGAGGCGCTACCTCAGAGCACTGGGGAAGCTCATGTGATGTCAGTCAGCAATGGAACGCAGACACACTGGCGCCGGCCAGTTCTTAAAGGGGAGGGTCGATCTTGCTCTCCATCCACATCCTGCTCATTGCAGCCTTGAATCTCGGCCTGGAGAGACCTGTACATCAAATCTGCTGGAAAGAACAATGGAGAGACCCAGGAAAAGAGCTCAGAGTGCAGCCCCCACAATCTCTTCTAAATCAATACAAGGAAGGGCAAATCAAAATGAACCTGCAAAGTGCTGCTCCATACCCAAAACTCCTTCACGCAGCGTTGAATCTCTCCAGAAGTCTCTCTCTCAGAATGCATGGTGCAAAAATGTCACCAACAAAAAAAGTCAGGAAACGGTCGCCTTTAAATAGCGCTCCCCCAGCCCCTTCCTGACTGCAAAACGCTCCCCTCAACCTGTCGTTGCTAACAGCAGGCGGTAAGACAGGGGGCGCCACTCAATATCCGGTCCGGGGCGCTACAGGGGCATTGCGCACTCGACTGGCTTCAGGATCTGCCAGCGCAGGAGATCATGGTGGTAGTGTTTAGTGTAGTGTATGTACCTTTAAGGGGAGAACTACTTTTTACAGCTCCTGTATACTGTAGTACCGGCAGTGACCACACCTGTATATAAACCCTGAGTAGGGATCTGTACAGTTAGTTTTAGAGTAACCCTCATCCAGTAAACACCTGTTGATTGTTCCCTGCAGTCTCTTGACTCATTATTATGGAAATACAACATCAAGATACACGGATCCAACAGTGGCGACGAGACGATTCAAACCTACCTGCAACTCTGCATCACCTCCCAAGGATTCGCTCCTGGACAACAGTGAAAGAAGAAGGCCGAGTCCAGAAGCATGGGCGTCGACCATCCAGCGGAGATTTGAGCATCGCAGAGGAGGCTGTTCAGAGCTGGGCTTGGTTCTCCAGTCACGGTGGTCCAGCTAAACGGGCTGGCAGCAGGTACGGCGCAGACCCTTCCCCGGACAGCGACGGCTAGAGCCGACCGACGGCACAGAAAAGGCCGTGCAGCGTCGACGGGAGAAGAGAGAGGGTAGAGCGCACAGGGCGCAGCCGGTGTTCAGGACCGAGCGGCATCGACGGGAGAAGAGAGAGGGTAGAGCGCACAGAGAGCAGCCGGTGTTCAAGGGCCGAGCAGTGGCAAAGAGAGAGAGAGGCGCGCAGGAAAACGCGCAGAGCGCAGCCGGTATTCCAGGGCCGAGCCGCAGCAGAGAAGAAGGGAGCGCGCGGGAGACGCCATTAAGAAAGGAGAGCGCGGGAGACGCCATTTTGAGCTGCAGCGGAGAAGAAGGGAGAGTGCAGGAGACGCCATTTTGAGCCGCAGCGGAGAAGAAGGGAGCGCACGGGAGACGTCAATTTGAGCCAGTCTAACCACGCCCAAAAATGCCGAAGAGTAGCAGTATCACAGCGTTCGACAATGAAGTCGAAGATTGGACGACATATGTCGAACGCATTGAAGTATACTGCAAGGCGAATGAAGTGCCAGATGACAAGAAAGCGCTGGTATTGTTGAATTCAATGGGTGCAAAAACGTATGGCTTACTGCGAAACCAAGAAACCCCAGAGAAACCAGCGGAAAAGAATTTTGAAGACATAGTGTCAATCCTACGGGACCACTTAAACCTCACACCACTGCTGATAGCAGAAAGATTTAAGTTTCACAAAAGGAACCAGCATAAAGATGAAAGTAATGCTGAGTATTTAACGGAACTGCGCAAGCTATCAAAACACTGCCAGTTTGGAACGGGACTAGCAGATACTTTAAGGGACAAGTTTGTGTGTGGGCTTCAAAGTGAAGGAACCCAGAAACGGCTTCTATCAGAAAAGGATCTTACGCTGGACAAGGCTTTCAGCATGGCAGTATCACACGAAGCAGCAGCACGGGGCACAGTTGAGATACAACGGAGACCGCAAGAATATGGCACAAATGAAAAGGCATATGGAACAGTGAAGTGCTATCGCTGCGGCAGAACAACACACGACCATAAGGATTGCTGGTTCAAGGACCAAGTGTGCAGACAATGTAGTAAAGTAGGACACATAGCAAGAGTCTGCAGGTCAGAAAAGAAAACCAGCAGCAAGAAATCTCCACAGGAGAAGTACAAGAAGGTACATAAGGTGACGGAGAGTAGTTCAGATGAACAGAAAAGGGATACAGACTCCGGAAGCAAGGAGCTGGGTTGTCTGAAACTACATAATGTGATCAAAACAGAGGATCACCAAACTATCTGGGTCACTCTCAAGATAGCCGGAGTCTAAGTGAAAATGGAATTGGACACAGGATCAGCCCTAGCAGTCATAAACCGAAGGGACTACAAGCGGCTATTCTCACATATACCCTTGAGAGATACAGAGATCGTCTTGAAGACGTACACGGGGCAAAAAGTCTACCCCAAAGGAAAAATAAGGGTGAACGTTATATATAACGGCAAGGAAACACCAAAAATGGACCTAAATGTATTGCCAGATGGAGGACCACCACTACCAGGACGTGAATGGATCCGGAAGATACAGCTAGATTGGCATTCCATACAAGCACTGACTGTAGATGCCAAAAAGGATGACGACGTCACACCTGGACGACTGTCAAAAATGCTAACTGACGCACAAGAAGTGTTCCAGGAGGAACTCGGAACACTAAAAGGCATAACAGCGATGATCAAAATAGAGGAAATGCAAGCCCAAAGTTTTTAAGGCCAAACCGGTGCCTTATGCGATCCGCCCAGCCATCGAAGCAGAGCTGGAAGGTTTGGAATGTTCAGGTGTACTGTCCAAAGTGGACTGGAGCGAGTGGGCTACACCAATCATTCCTGTAATGAAGAGGTCATTGAGTAATACGCCTGGGGAACCAAAGAAGGTTCGCATCTGTGGGGGCATTAAGGTGACAGTGAACCCAATCCTTCACACGGTACAATATCCGCTTCCGCGGATTGAAGATATTTTCGCCTCGCTATCTGGAGGGAAACGCTTCACTAAGATTGATCTGGCCCAGGCGTACCTGCAAATGGAGGTAGAAGAAGCCTCGAAACAGTACCTCATGATCAACACTCATAAATGTCTCTACAAATACAACCGGCTGGTGTTCGGGGTAGCATCAGCTCCGGCTATTTGGCAAAGGGCAATGGATCAAGTCCTGCAAGGGATTCCAGGGACCCAGTGTTATTTGGATGACATCCTGGTCACGGGCGAAAATGACAGTGATCACCTCACCAACCTGGAGCAGGTGCTCACTAGATTGAAGGAATATGGGCTTCGAGCTAATCACCACAAATGCGAGTTTTTCCAGAAGCAGATCTCGTATTGTGGCCACGTTATTGATGAAGAGGGGTTACATAAGTCCCCTGAAAAGATTGAGGCAGTAGTCAAGGCTCCAGCACCGGAAAATGTGTCACAACTGAGGTCGTTCCTCGGGCTGGTGAACTACTACCATAAGTTCTTGCCAAATTTGTCTACCGTACTACACCCACTGAACACCCTACTGCAAACAGGGGTACCATGGAAGTGGACTGACGAATGTAAATGAGCTTTCCAGAAGAGCCAAGAATTGATCACATCAAAAGAGGTGTTGGCTCATTTCAACCCAGCACTACCAATTCGGTTGGCGTGTGATGCATCACCCTATGGCATTGGAGCGGTGGTGTCGCACAAATTCTCAGAAGGCTCAGAGAGGCCAATAGCCTTTGCGTCACGATCACTAACCTCAGCCGAGCGTAACTATGCCCAGATTGACATGGAGGCCCTCAGCCTAGTGTGGGGAGTGAAAAAGTTCAACCACTATCTGCACGGGCTGAAGTTCACCTTGCTGACTGACCGCCAACCACTTGTCTCCATCTTTAATCCAAAGAAGGGCGTTCCGGTGATGACTGCGCAACGGCTACAATGATGGTCCCTTTTTCTAGGGGCGAACCAATATGAAATCGAGTATAAGGGCACGAAACAGCATGGAAACGCTGATGGGCTATCATGCCTGCCACTGCCTACTGCGGAGGAAGCACCAGCAGTGGACCCTGTCGAAATATTTCATTCGACTATAATTGAACGCTTGCCTGTAACTAATGCTGATATAGAGAAGGAGACCCGAAATGACCCGACACTGTCTCGGGTATATGACTTGACGGTGAAGGGATGGCCAATACATGGCGACTCACTGTTGCCAGCATTCTCATCCAGAAGAGAACAGCTGTCAGTAAGCCAGGGGACCTTGATGTGTGGATCCCGAGTGGTAATTCCACCCAAGTTAAGGGAGAGAGTGCTCAATGAGCTTCACGAAGGCCATCTGGGAGGGGTGAAAATGAAAAGCCTTGCTAGGGCTTATGTGTGGTGGCCGGGGATCGATCAGCAAATCAAGGACCTGACAAAGAGCTGCTCAGGATGGCAGAAGGTCCAAAATGCACCACCACATGCCCCTCTACACCCATGGGAGTGGCCCTCATCTCCATGGCAACGGGTGCATATTGATTTTGCTGGTCCATTCATGGGCTCAATGTTTTTAATAGCCGTGCGCACTCAAAATGGCCTGAGGTGATCAAAATGTCCGGAGGTGATCAAAATGTCCGCCACCACCACAGAGAAAACTATTGCAGTTCTACGGACCATATTTGCCAGGAACGGCTTGCCAGAGCAGATTTGCTCTGATAACGGACCACAGTTTGTGTCCGAGGAGTTTCGAAGATTCATGAAGAGGAATGGGGTAAAGCATTACACATCCGCCCCGTATCATCCAGCCACAAATGGATTGGCTGAGTGGTTCGTACAAACCTTTAAGAAAGCAGTAAGGGCCATGTGCGATGACGACATTCCACTGCAGCACAAGGTGGACAATTTCCTGTTAGCCTACAGAAATGCGACACATGCAGTCACCAACCAGACCCCGGCCATGATGTTCTTTAACCGAAGGTTGAGATCTCATCTGGATTTGCTCAGACCAAAAGTACGAAGAGATGTTGAGAATAAGCAATTCCAGCACATCAATGAGAAGCCGACAAGGAGCTTCAATGTAAGGCAACTAGTCTTGGCCCGTGACTACCGAACAGAGAAATGGCAACCAGGAACGATATGCACGCGGCAGGGGCCAGTAATGTACACAGTGGATGTTGGGGAGAACATTGTGAGACGCCATGTTGACCAGATCCTAGAGTCACAGGAACGAGTCAACCCCATGTCTCGCCCATACGTACCTGGTGATGAACCCGACAAACCGGTAGCATCTACCCTAGAAACAGTAGCATCGGAAGCTGATGAACCAACCAACGACAGGGGGCCAGAATCGCCTCAGCACCAAGAGCAAGACACTCAGGAAAGGCGCTATCCAGAAAGGATCAGGAAGCCTCCCCAAAGACTGAATTTATAAATAGACTATTTTCAGTTAATATTGCATGTTAAAAGTGTTAATTATAATTAGTTGATATTTAATTGTTAAATGAATGTTATGGTACTGTTAATCTAAAAGGGGAGGAATTGTAGTGTATGTACCTTTAAGGGGAGAACTACTTTTTACAGCTCCTGTATACTGTAGTACCGGCAGTGACCACACCTGTATATAAACCCTGAGTAGGGATCTGTACAGTTAGTTTTAGAGTAACCCTCATCCAGTAAACACCTGTTGATTGTTCCCTGCAGTCGCTTGTCTCATTATTGAAGGAAATACAACATCAAGATACACGGATCCAACATTTAGCACCACCGCAAAATGTCTAGTTAATTTTGTGAGTGACGCTTGTTGCTTTGTGCCCCATTAGCGCCCTCTTAGGGCACTAACGGGAGGCGCAAACCAACTGAATTTTTCCCCCTTAGTGAGTATTTAAAGAATTACAAGTCGCAGTCTGTCAAGGTAAAAGTCTTTGATAAAGCACATGACTAAGGTCAGAACATGTGGAGTCAGGGGACAAGTAGCAGAATGGAGAGCAAACTGGCTAATAAAACAGAAAATAGAGAGTAGGGGTTAAATGTAGTTACTTAAATTGGCAAATGTTAGGAAGTGGTGTTGCACAAGGATCAGTACATGGCCCACTGTTGTTCAACATTCACAAAAAGGATTTGAACTTGGGAATCAGAAGAACAATTTTAAAATTTGCAGATGACACCAAATTGGGAGATGTAATTAATACAGAGGAGGACTGCGACAAAATACAGGAAGACATTAATAAACTTACAGAATGGATGTGTAATTGACAAATGACCTTCCAGGAAGGGGCACTAACTTTTGAGAAGTTGAAAATTTAGTGCCAGGCGCTAATCAACCTTGCTGCCCGCTAAATTCAGTCCCAGCGCTCAAAGAATGCAGGGGGTTAATTAATAATCTTGTTGTGCGGGGTCCTTTAGGGAAAAGTGACCATTAAGATGGAAAGTGAAGAAGTCCAATCCGAAACTAGGGTCCTAAATCTAAACAAAGGAAACTACGAAGGTAAGAGGAGTGAGTTGGCTATGATAGATTGTGGAGCACGATGGTGGATAGGCATTGGCTAACATTTAAGGAATGAATGCATGAATTGCAACTGTTATAAATTCCTTTCTGGCGCAAAAACACGAAAGGAAAAGCGGCCCAAACATGGCTAACAAAAGAAATTAAGGATAGTATTAGATCCAAAGAGGAGTCATATAAAGTTGCCAGAAAAAGTAGCAAGCCTGAGGATTGGGAGCAGTTTAGAGTTCAGCAAAAAAGGACCAAGAGATTGATTAAGAGAGGAAAAATAGAGTATATGAGAATAAATTTGCAAGGAACACAAAAGCAAATTGTAAAATCTTCTACAAGTATGTAAAAAGAAGACAAATGTAGGTCCCTTACAGTCAGAAATGGGATAATTTATAATGGTAAACAAGGAAATGGCTGAGCAATTAAACAAATACTTTGGTTCTGTCTTCACGGAAGAGGACACAAATAACTTCCCAGAAATGCTAGGGAACCAAGGGTCTAATGAGAAGGAGGAATTAAAGGAAATTAGTAATAGTAAAAAATTATGCTGGAGAAATTAATGGGACTAAAAGCCAATAAATCCCATGGGCCTGATAATCTGCATTCCAGAGTATTAAAAGAGGTAGCCATGGAAGTACTGGATGCATTGGTTGTCATCTTCCAAAATTCTATAGATTATGGAACAGTTCCTACAGATTGGAGGTTGGCAAATGTAACCCCACTATTTAAAAAAGGAGGGAGAGAGAAAACAGGGAACTACAAACCGATTAGCCTAACATCAGTAGTAGGGAAAATGCTAGAGTCTATTATAAAGGATGTGATAACTGGACACTTAGAAAATATCAATGGGATTAGGCAAAGTCAACGTGAATTTTTGAAAGGGAAATCATGTTTGACAAACCTACTGGAGTTTTTTGAGGATGTAACTGGTAGAATAGATAAGGGAGAACCAGTGGATGTGGTGTATTTGGATTTTCAGAAGGCTTTTGATAAAGTCCCACATAAGAGGTTAGTGTGCAAAATTAAAGCACATGGGAATGGGGGTAATATACTGGCCTGGATTGAAAATTGGTTAACAGACAGGAAAGAGAGAGTAGGAATAAATGGGTCTTTTTTGGGGTGGCAGGCGGTGACTAGTGGGGTACTGCAGGGATCAGTGCTTGGGCCCCAGCTATTCACAATATATATCAATGATTTGGATGAGGGAACCAAATGTAATATTTCCAAGTTTGCTGACGACACAAAACTAGGTGGGATTGTGAGTTGTGAGGAGGATGCAAAGAGGCTTCAAGGCGATTTAGACAAGTTGAGTGAGTGGGCAAATACGTGGCAGATGCAGTATAACATGGATAAATGTATTAGTCACTAATAAATCTAATAGGGAATTCTTTACCCAGAAAGTGGTTAGAATGTGGAACTCGCTACCACAAGGAGTAGTTGAGGTGAATAACATAGATGCATTTAAGGGGAAGCTGGATAAACACATCTGGAGGGAGAAAGGAATGGAAGGGTATGTTGATAAGGTTAGATGAAGAAGGGCGGGAGGAGGCTCATGTGGTATAAGCAGGGGGCAGGGGAACAGGCAGCTGGGATTGTACCCGAGATTAGAAATCCACAGCCTGCAGCATGTACACACACACAGACTGCTCACGCAGGCGCTGTCGCGTGTATGAGAGGAGAAGTCCCCCAGCACTTGGCCCGAGCGATTCCCCCTCTCTTGTGGGACTCCGGGGAGGAGCCTGAACCAGGTTTTAGGCCTGAAGGGGAAGGCTCTCAGCCACCGGCAGCCGGTGGCAAGGGATTGCCTGTCCCCAGCCCAGGTTTGGGGAGGGAGGACCTGCAGGAGCAGGTCCCCAGCCAGCAGGGAGTGTGACCCGAGCTAAGGGTCTGCTCGCCGGGGTAGCCCCACCAGCGACACTCCCTAGGAGGTCTCTTCGGGTACCCCAGCCCAAGAAAGTATGGTCACCCACTTTCCAGTGGAGTAGGGCGGTCTCCCGAGTCAGGGAAAAGCCAAAAGGCGGAAGTCCCCTTCCAGCAGCCATAAGCTGCGAGGGACCAGAAGTTGTAATCTGTCCAGCCACGCCGCAGGGAGCAGCCTGTGGCAGCCCAAACAGGGATTAGGCTGGACACCCGGAGACGGGCGGCACTTGTATATAGTAGTTTCAAGTAATGTGCAATAAAGAATTACGGTAGTGCGTGTTAATTTTAGATTTCATATTGCAATTGTTATTAGTGTATACGTTTTTTTAAGTATGGTACCGTTCCAGAATTGTATTGTGAATCGAGGTTGCGGGACCTGATCACACTCCCCCGAGCCAGGGGATCTGGCTAGATGTTTTTTTTCAGTCTTTTCCAGAGTTCCAGAAGATACAGAGGACCATCGTGTTTCGGGTGATTCGAGAGAGGAAGCACCCCTAGTCCACGAAGGAAGGGGTCTGCAGGAAGCAGATGCCCACAACATTTAAACTGTTATTGATAGTCCCATTAAGATTTAGAATTTACAAAGCTTGTTAATTATTGTTTGGAGTTAAGGCAACAAATTGCATATGCCTATGAATTGTTATGTTTGCATGGTGAAAATTTAAAATACATTTATGGCTGAAGAATAGTGCCATTTAATAAAGTGTCAGGCAATTGCATTTTATAAAAAAAAAGGAAGCTCATTTTCGTCCATTTGTATTTTAGCAGATATGTTGGCTTCGTGATAATCCCATTAAAGATGTTGTATCATGTTAAAAACTATGTAACGCTGAATTGACACACGCTCTGCTATTTTGGGTGTTGATGCTCATTTTAACGCCCTCTCCAAAACACTCACAGCAGAACATGCATGCTGCTGTACGATGGATCCCCTACCAGCACTTCTTAAAGGGACACATGCAACTTTCAGATAAGCTTATGTTTTTGATTTTGTACTGGTTTGCTTATATTTTATTGGAGCAGTGGCTGGGGGAAGACATTTAAAAAGTTGTTAAAGTGTGAAGGGAGTGCAGGATGTGCTGCTGGCTTGGCTTTGCAAGGTTTTGGCTCTTAAAAGAAGTGATCTGAGAAGACCACTTGCTCCCAGTCATGGGGAAGCTAGTTACAGTCCCCCTTGGGCTGCAATATCACATGAGTTGGAGCAGTCAGCAAAGGGGACAAGCTGCTCGCAGAGGGAGGAGGAGGAGGAAGAGGAGGTGGAAGCAGAAGAGGTGGAAGCAGAAGAGGTAGAAGCAGAAGAGAAGGAAGCAGAAGGAAGGATGCAACCCAGACAGCCCCTTTTGGCCCGGATATCCGGGAGCTAATCACCTGCCTCCGGTCCCAGTGACCACAACCCCAATTCCCCTTTCAACATTAGACCCACACCTTACTTTCTCTCTTACTGTGTCACAGTGTCCTCTTGGCCACAATGATGAAATTAAAGCCACCACAAAGCAAACTTTCTAATCCAACTTAATCCATAGATGCACCCAATATTATGTCAAAAAATCAACGAATCACCCTTGTGCGTTCACTTAGTGACTGTCTTGCGTGTGCCATTGCCTATTCTAGTGCTCTTAAGCAGTGCTACCCCAGTGGCTGCAGCATGGCTAGTGGAAGCTGCTGACATTTAGTGGGGGAGATTGCAGGTTGCCTTGCAGGATGATTTCGAGGAGCTGGTGGCTGGGAGTGTGAAATCGAGTGACAGTGTTTCTTCTTCATCTTCTTCTTCTTCTTCTTCTTCTTCTCCTTCTCCTTCTCCTTCTTCTTCTTCTTCTTCTTCTTCTTCCCCTTTCCCTGTTCTTGGTCAACCACTGGCTGGAAACATAGAAACATAGAAACATAGAAGATAGGAGCAGGAGTAGGCCATTCGGCCCCTCGAGCCTGCTCCACCATTCAATGAGATCATGGCTGATCATCCAAATTCAGTACCCTGTTCCTGCCTTCTCTCCATATCCCTTGATCCCTTAAGCCTTAAGAAATATATCCAACTCCTTCTTGAATATATATAAAGAATTGCCCTCTACTGCCTTCTTTGGCAGAGAATTCCACAGGTTCACCACTCTCTGGGTGAAGAAATTCCTCCTCATCTCTGTCCTAAATGGCTTACCCCTTATCCTTAGACTGTGACCCCTGGTTCTGGACTTCCCGACCATTGGGTACATCCTTCCAGCATCTAGTCTGTCTAGTCCTGTTAGAATTTTATAAGTTTTGATGAGATCCCCTCTCATTCTTCTAAACTCCAGCGAGTACAAGCCCAATCGACCCAATCTCTCCTCATACGTCATTCCTGCCATCTCAGGTATCAGCCTTGTGAATCTTCGCAGCACTCCTTCCATGGCAAGAACATCCTTCCTCAGATAAGGCGACCAAAACTGCACACAATACTCAAGATGTGGCCTCACCAAGGCCCTGTACAACTGCAGCAAGGCATCCTTGTTCCTGTACTCAAACCCTCTCGCTACGAAGGCCAACATACCATTTGCCTTCTTAACCGCCTGCTGCACCTGCATGCTTACTTTCAGCGACTGGTGCACAAGGACGACCAGGTCTCGTTGCACTTCCCCTTCTCCCAATCTATTGCCATTTAGATAATAATCTGCCTTCCTGTTTTTGACACCAAAGTGGATAACCTCGCATTTATCCACGTCATATTGCATCTGTCATGCTTCTGCCCAATCACCCAACCTGTCCAAATCATACTGGAGTTTCTCGGCATCCTCCTCACAGCACACACGCCCACCCAGCTTTGTGTCGTCTGCAAACTTGGAGATATTACATCCAGTTCCCTCGTCCAGATCATTAATACATATTGTGAATAGCTAGGGTCCAAGGACCGATCCCTGCGGTACCCCACTAGTCACTGCCTGCCACTCGGAAAAAGAGTCGTTTATTCCAACTCTTTGCTTTCTGTCTGCCAACCACTTCTCTATCCAAGTCAATAACTTGCCCCCAATCCCATGTGCCTTAATTTTACATGCTAATCTCTTATGCGGGACCTTATCGAAAGCCTTTTGAAAAACCAAATACACCACATCCACTGTTTCTCCCTTATATATTTTACCAGTTACATCCTCAAAAAATTCCAGTAGATTAGTCAAGCATGATTTACCTTTTGTAAAGCCATGTTGACTTTGTCCGATCCGGTCACTTTTTTCCAAGTGCCCTGCTATTTCCTCCTTTATAATGGACTCTAGCATTTTCCCCACTACTGATGTCAGGCTTACCGGTCTGTAATTCCCCATTTTCTCTCTACCACCCTTTTTGAGCAGTAGGGTAACATTAGCTACACGCCAATCCATGGGTACTGTTCCAGAGTCTATCGAATTTTGGAAGATGACTAGCAATGCATCTACTATTTCTAGGGCCACTTCCTTAAGTACCCTCGGATGTAGATTATCAGGCCCTGGGGATTTATTGGCCCTCAATCCCATCAATTTCCCTGACACCATTTCCCTACAAATCCTCCCTTTCATTAGACCTGATGTTCCCCGACATCTTTGGGAGGTTATTTGTGTCCTCCTTTTTGAAGACAGAACCAAAGTATGTATTTAATTGGTCCGCCATTTCTTTGTTCCCCATTATAAATTCCCCTGATTCTGACTGCAAGGGACCTACGCATGACTTCACCAATCTTTTTCTCTTCACATATCTATAAAAGCATTTACAGTCAGTTTTTATGTTCCCTGAAAGCTTACTCTCATACTCTATTTTCCCCCTCTTAATTAATCCCTTTGTCCTCCTTTGTTGGACCCTAAACTGCTCCCAATCCTCAGGTTTACTGCTTTTTCTGGCCAATTTATATGTCCTCTCCTTGGATCTTATGCTATCCCTAATTTCCCTTGTTAGCCACGGTTGAGTCACTTTTTTGTTTTATTTTTATGCCAAACTGGGATGAACAAATTCTGTAGTTCATCCATGCGATCTTTGAATGTTTGCCATTGCCCATCCACCATCAACCCTTTGAATGACAGTTCCCAATCAATCCTACCCAACTCGCACCTCATACCATCGTAGTCTCCTTTATTTAAATTCAGGACCGTAGTCTCTGAGTCAACTATTTCACTCTCCAACTTAATGAAGAATTCTATCATATTATGATCGCTCCGCCCCAAGGGGCCTCGCACAACAAGATTGCGAATTAATCCTTTCTCATTACATAATACCCAGTCTACAATGGCCTGATCTCTAGTTGGTTCCTCGACATATTGGTCCAGGAAACAATGCTGTATACACTCCAGGAATTCCTCCTCCACATTACTGTTACTAATTTGATTAGCCCAATCTATATGTAGAATAAAGTCACCCATGATAACTGCTGTGCCCTTATTGCACGCTTCTCTAATTTCCCGTTTAATGCCATCCCCAACCTCCGCATTACTGTTTGGAGGTCTATATACCACTCCCATTAACGTTTTCTGCCCCTTGGTATTTCTCAGTTCTACCCATACAAATTCCACATCATCAGAGCTAATATCCTTCCTTTCAATTGTGTTAATCCCCTATTTAACCAGCAATGCTACCCCACCTCCTTTTCCTTTCTGCATATCTTTCCTGAATATTGAATACCCCTGGATGTTGAGTTCCCAGCCTTGGCCACTCTGGAGCCATGTTTCCGTAATCCCAATCATATCATATTCGTTTACCTCTATTTGCGCAGCTAATTCATCCACCTTATTATGAATGCTCCTCACATTAAGACACAAAGCCTTCAGCCTTGTTTTTTTAATGCTCTTAGACCTATTAGAATTATTATTTACTGTGGCCATGTTTGATTTGAACCCTTGATTTCTCTGACTGCCACTTTTGTTTTTCAACTTCCTATCTTTTGCTTTTATCTTCGTTTCCCTTTCCTCTGTTTCCCCGCTCAGGTTCCCAACCCCCTGCCATTTTAGTTTAAACCCTCCCCCAGAGCATTAGCAAACACTCCCCCTAGGACATTGGTCCCGGCCCTGCCCAGGTGCAAACCATCCGTTTTGTACTGGTCCCACCTCCCCCAGAACCGGTTCTAATGTCCCAGGAATTTGAATCCCTCCCCCTTGCACCATTCCTCTTGCCACGTATTCATCTGAAATATCCTTCTATTTCTACTCTGACTAGCATGTGGCACTGGTAGCAATCCTGAGATTACTACCTTTGCGGTCCTATTTTTTAATTTACCTCCTAACTCCCTATATTCAGCTTTTAGGACCTCATCCCGGTTTTTACCTATATCGTTGGTACCTATATGCACCACAACAACTGGCTGTTCACCCTCCCCTTCCAGAATGCCCTGCAGCCATTCTGAGACATCCTTGACCCTTGCACCAGGGAGGCAACACACCATCCTGGAGTCTTGTTTGCGGCCACAGAAATGCCTATCTATTCCCCTTACGATAGAACCCCTATTACTATAACTCTCCCCCTCTTTTTCCTCCCGTCCTGTGCAGCAGAGCCACCCCTGGTGCCAGGAAGTTGGCTGCTGCTGATTTCCCCTGGTAAGCCATCCCCCCCATCAGTATCCAAAGTGGTATATCTGTTTGAGAGGGGGTGGCCACAGGTGACCCCTGCACTGCCTGCCTGTGCCTTGTACTCTGCCTGTTGGTCACCCGTTCCCTTTCTGCCTCTGCCACCTTTATCTGCGGTGTGACCAACTGATTAAACGTGCTATTCACGATGTCCTCAGCATCGCGAATGGTCCAGTATGTATCCAATCGCTGCTCCAGCACCGCAATGTGGTCTGCCAGTAGCTGCAGCTGGACACACTTCCTGCACACGTAGTTGTCAGGGACACAGGAAGTGTCCCTGAGTTCCCACATAGCGCAGGAGGAGCATACCATGGCATCGGGCTGTCCTGCCATGACTTACCCTTTAATTAATTGAAATTAAATTAAATCAAATCAATCCCACCAATTACAATACAGATAAATGATATAATGGATAGTTTGGATTTCTTGGGTGTCTGAAATGAGGAAGGCATAAGGGTGGAGTTGTGATGAGTAGAGGGCAGGAAAGCACGAGGTGTATGCCAGAAGGAGGATAACGTATGAGGATACCAGTATCTTGTATCCTTTCAACCCTGCTGTAGGCCAAGGGCTCAACCATGCCCCTGCCAAGAATGGCCAGCACCATCTCCTCCAAGGGGGTGAGGTGAAGCTAGGAATGTGAATTGTGCCTTGTGTTTGGTAGAGCTTATTGGTAGGTGAGTGGTGGGGGGGTCATGCAGTGAGCTGTGTGTGTGGCTAGTGGTGCAGTTGGTAGGAGACGGCTTTTGAAGATGCATTCACTCATCTGAGGCCATTACAGAAGCCAGTCTTCAGCCAATTCGATTCACTGCACGTGATATCAAGAAATGGCTGAGCACACTGGATACAGCAAAAACTATGGGCCCTGACAACATCCCGGCTGTCGTGCTGAAGACTTGTGCTCCAGAACTAGCCGTGCCTCTAGCCAAGCTGTTCCAGTACAGCTACAACACTGGCATCTATCCAACAATGTGGAAAACTGCCCAGGTATGTCATGTCCACAAAA
Source organism: Somniosus microcephalus (assembly GCF_052327205.1). Taxonomy (NCBI): domain Eukaryota; kingdom Metazoa; phylum Chordata; class Chondrichthyes; order Squaliformes; family Somniosidae; genus Somniosus; species Somniosus microcephalus. The sequence continues at coordinate 82,280,422 of NC_140988.1, read as the reverse complement.
AGCAGGACAAATCCAATCCGGCTAATTACCGCCCCATCAGTCTACTCTGAATCATCAGCAAAGTGATGGAAGGTGCCATCTACAATGCTATCAAGCGGCACTTACTCACCAAATACCTGCTCACTGATGCTCAGTTTGGGTTACGCCAAGACTACTCGGTTCCTGACTTCATTACAGCCTTGGTCCAAACATGGACAAAGGAGCTGAATTCCAGAGGTGAGGTGAGAGTGACTGCCCTTGGCATCAAGGCAGCATTTGGCCAAGTGTGGTATCAAGGAGCCCTAGTAAAGCTGAAGTCAATGGAAATCCGGGGGAAAATGCTCCACTGGCTGGAGTCATACCGAGCACAAAGGAAGATGTTTGTAGTGGTTGAAGGTCAATCATCACAGCCCCAGGACATCAATGCAGGAGTTCCTCAGGACAGTGTCCTTGGCCCAACCATCTTCTGCTGCTTCATCAATGACCTTCCCTCCAACATAAGGTCAGAAATGGGGAAGTTTGCTGATGACTGCACAGTGTTCAGCACCATTCACAACTCCTCAGGTAATGAAGCAGTCCATGCCCGCATGCAACAAGACCTGGACAATGTTCAGGCTTCGACTGATAAGTGGCAGGAATCATTTGCGCCAAAGAAGTGTTAGGCAATGACTATCTCCAACAAACGAGAGTCCAACTACCACCCCTTGATATTCAACAGCATTACCATCACTGAATCCCCCACCATCAACATCCTGGGGGTCACCATTGACCAGAAACTTAACTGGATCAGCCACATAAATATGGTGGCAACAAGATCAGGTCAGAGGCAGGGTATTCTGCAGCGAGTGTCTCACCTCCTGACTCCCCTAAGCCTTTCCACTATCTATAAGGCACAAGTAAGGAGTGTGATGGAATACTCTCCACTTGCCTGGATGAGTGCAGCTGCAACAACACTCAAGAAAGTCGACACCATCCAGGACAAAGCAGCCTGCTTGATTGGCACCCCATCCACCACCTTAAACATTCACTCCCTCCACCACCGGCGTACCGTGGCTGCAATGTGTACCATCTACAAGGTGCACTGCAGAAACTCGCCAAGGCTTCTTCAGCATCACCTCCCAAACCCGCAAATTCTTCCACCTAGAAGGACAAGGGCAGCAGGCGCATGGTACAACCACCATCCCCAAGTCACACGCCATCCTGACTTAGAAGTATGTCGCCAATCCTTCATCGCGCTGGTCAAAATCCTGGAACTCCCTACCTAACAGCACTGTGGGAGTACCTTCACAACATGGACTGCAACGGTTCAAGAAGGTGGCTCACCACCACCTTCTCAAGGGCAATTAGGAATGGGCAATAAATGCTGGCCTTGTCAGCGAAGCCCACATCCCATAAACACATTTTTTTTTAATGAAACTTCTTTGGGTACTGGAGCCAGGTCCTGGGGGCAACACTGCTGGCAGTGACCGCCTCAGTGATCTGGTCCCACATCCTTCTTTCTGGAAGGCCTCCTGCTCCTCTATGGGAAGAGGACCTCTCTTCCAGTGTTCATCCCCTGCACAAAGCTCGAGTGCTGCAACCGAGACCCGGGGAGCCCTCTCCCTGGCCTGTTGAACCATTTGGGTTAGTGCTGAAGCACTTTTAACATTTTTGATCAGCAGAAGGCAGTTTACCTTTAAGAGGTGCAGGCTGCCTTTAAGAGGCACAAGCTAGATTTAAGTAAATGAAGTTGACATGCTGCCTGCGCTTCATGAGTGGGCGCGGGCATATCGCGCATCTCGGTGATCGAGCCCGTTTGTCAGCGCGATGGAATTTCACCCTCCTCGAATGAGTAAGCTTCCTCCTCGATGACCTTTGTCCATATTATTAATAATTACCTTACTGCCAAAACAGCTGCAGTCCAGTATCTATCCTATGATGTTGCTAATGGTTGCTTAACAAGAAGTTGGGTTCCAGATTTTTATAAAAGCATATAATTCTGTGAAAATGTATTTAAATTAGCATTCATTCTGAAAATGCTTACAGCAGAAATATGTGCAAGTAGCATTGGTGCGAGTTGCACCGGACAACGTCTTGGTGACGGCGTTAGCATGGGCGCAGGGAGCATCCGGTGGAAGTAGGCAGAGTAGGCATCTCATGACATCAATCAGCATTGTAGGATGACCTCAAGCAGCTCTGGGCCTAGAAGGCCCTCTGTGGATAGAGGACCTCTCTCCTCCTCTCCATCTCCTCCACCAAGGCCTCCAGCGCAGCATCAAAGAACCTGGGAGCACGTTATCTACTCTGTTGTCTAAATCACTCTTCTTCCTGCTCAGACTCTCTTCCACAAACAGTTCCAGCACCTGCTCCAGCAAGAATGTACCTCCCCTTTAAGAGGCGCAGCCTGGATTTAAGTGGTGCTAGCCTTGGACAAACCTGGGCCCCCTGCTGAGGTGTGCTGCCACTCACTAGCGTGTTTAGCGCTGGCTGTACGCAGAAATGATGCAAATTAGCAGGCAGCATGAAGTTAGCATCAGAAGCAACGGGCGTGAGTTAATCATGCATCGCGATCCCCACACCCGTTTTTGGGGGCTTTCGAATTTTGCCCCCAAACAGTTATGTGTTACTTCATCGTGATCAGATGTGGATCATTATTTCATAAACTTGCAGTAATAATGCCACAAATGTTCATCTGTCAGTGTAGACATCAACATGGATCAACTGCGCAGAATTCATCAGCGCTTTGACCTTACAATTTACAATAAAGCTGGTTTGTAAGACCTGTGTGAATGTGAAACAGCAATGCCAGATGTATTACACAGGAATTAGGTGATCACCATACAGCTGACTGATGTTTGCCAGAATGACATCATGTCAGTTTCTATTGTTTTTGAGCAGTGTATTATTTATGCTCAGTTACTCAACTATGACAACCATTCTGACTTGTGCACTTACAATTTACTTGTTGAAATTTCAAAATCATCTTATTTCTCTCCTCCAATATTTTGGCTGCAGATTTCCATTTAATTTAGCCGCAATATGTTTCAAACATTAATATATTTTCACCTTGCTTGTCACATCTCTTTGTGTATCAATTCAAGCTTTAGCAGATCAGTAACATCTCGCTAAAAATACCGGCAGTGTGACAAATTGCATTTTTTTCGTATTATAACTCAGGAGATGGGAGATTTTCATAGAAAGAGAAATTTATGAAAATAGGATCCTTAACCTCTTGAGTCAATCAAACCTACAAATGATATGGGCAGAGTTATGTTCTCAGAATAGATAAAATAAATAGTTTGAAATGCAGCAATTTGAAGACAAGTTTGTGACTTTTAATTATTAAAAGCTTTGTTTTATACTTGAATAAAACTATTGAAAATTCAGCTCCTGCTTTGCTCCATCCTTCTAGCACAAAGGCAGTGTAATCTAGCCACGATAGCAAAATACTGCAGATGTTGGAAATCCGCAATAACAACAGAAAATGCTGGAAAAACTCAGCAAGTCAGGCAACATCCGTGGAGAGAAATTTGAGTTGACGGTGCGGGTCGAACCCTTCTTCAATCTAGCCACCCTTACTAGCTGGCATTGTTTAAAGCTTCACATTGGATATTTCATTTCTGTAAGTATTTTCTTTTTTAATTGTCTATTAATTGCTTAGATTGGTAGCATGCAGAGGTGAGCATTCAGGTAAATATTCATTTGCTTTATATTAGACATTGGAAGGTCCAGAAATCAAATGCAACAAACAGGTTTTAAGACCACACCTACAACCAGGGCGACAGCTTTCCCAAGCCGCCCAGGGATTGAAATGTATACTTGCCTTAATTGGAAATTGATCTTAATGATTAATATTTTGACAATGAACGACATTTTGAATATTTTGACAGGTTGGCTTCTTTAATTCCTACCTTGACACTCGATAAAATGGATTCAATCTCAATGTTTGAAAATACAGGTCCTAACATTCCTCTACTCATGAAGTTGGATGAAAAAGTGAATATGCAAAGACATTGGCGGGCTGTCTAGAGAAAGCAGCAATGGATTAATCAGCTGTGGTCTTAGCATTTCTCCTCGCAATGCAGGTGTCAGCAAAGTTTACTACAAGTTGGATAAAAGGACAGTTGAACTTCCTAAGGCCCCATTAAAAGTCTTGTATGAATAACTAAAGCAACACTGTGCATCTATAGACACCAAAAATGAGTATTTTATGGAAGTTCAGATATGGTTTATGTGAAAATGATGATTGCAAAGACTTGTGAGTTGTGGATGTAGAGTTGTGGATCTGCTGCTTTCTCCCAGCAGTCCACCACTTTATACATCCTACTTTTTCAGGGAACTTCTTGCAAAGGAATGTCGGTCCCTATATTTCCATACACTGTTATTAACTAAATTGAGCCATTTTCCACTGCTATTTATAGAATCACAGAATCATAGGATGGTTACAGCAAAGAAAGAGGCCATTCAGCCCATCAAGCCCGTGCCGGCTCTCTGCAAGAGCACTTCAGCGAGTCCCACACCCCCTTCCTTTCCCCGTAGCCCTGCAATTTTTTTTCCTTCAGGTACTTATCCCATTCCCTCTTGAAAGCCATGATTGAGTCTGTCTCCACCACCCTTTCAGACAGTGCATTCCAAATCATAACCACTCGCTGCATAAAAAAGTTTTTCCTCATGTCACCTTTGGTTCTTCTGCCAATCACCTAAAACCTGTATCCTCTGGTTCTCGACCCTTCCGCCAATGAGAACAGTTTCTCTCTATCTACTCTGTCTAGACCCCTCATGATTTTGAACACCTCTATCAAATCTCCTCTCAACCTTCCATGCTCTAAGGAGAACAACCCCAGCTTCTCCAGTCTATCCACGTAACTGAAGTCCCTCATCCCTGGAACCATACTGCACCCTCTCTAAGGCCTTCACATCCTTCCTAAAGTGTGGTGCCCAGAATTCGACACAATACTCCAGTTGAGGTTGCACCAGTGTTTTATAAAGGTTCATCCTAACTTCCTTGCTTTTGCACTCTATGCCTCTATTTATAAAGCCCAGGATCCTGTATGCTTTTTAACTGCTTTCTCAACCTGCCCTGCTACCTTCAATCACAAATATATCCCCAGGTTGCTCTGTTCTTGCAACCCCTTTAGGATTGTACCTTTTAGTTTATGTTGCCTCTCCTCATCCTTCCTACCAAAATATATCACTTTGCACTTTTCTGCATTGAATCTCATCTGCCACATGTCCGCCCATTCCACCAGCCTGTCTAGATCCTCTTGAAGTCTATCACTATCCTCCTCACTGTTCACTATATTCCAAGTTGTGTGTCATCTGCAAATATTGAAATTGTGCCCTGTACACCCAAGTCCAAGTCATCATTATATATCAAGAAAAGCAGTGGTCCTAGTACTGACACCTGAGGAACACGCTGAGGAACACCACTGTATACCTTCCTCCAGCCCAAAAAAACAACTGTTCACCGCTACTCTCTAGTAAGGAGTGTGATGGAATACTCTCCAACTGCATGGATGAGTGCAGATCCAACAACACTCAAGAAGCTCGACACCATCCAGGACAAAGCAGCCCGCTTGATTGGCACCCCATCTACCACCTTAAACATTCACTCACTCCACCACCAGCGCACCGTGGCTGCAGTGTGCACCATCTACAAGATGCACTGCAGCAACTCGCAAAAGCTTCTTCGGCAGCACCTCCCAAACCCGCAAACTCTTCCACCTAGAAGGACAAGGGCAGCAGGCGCATGGGAACACCACCACCTCCAAGTTCCCTTCCAAGTCACACACCATCCTGACTTAGAAGCAACCTGTGGAATTTTCTACCACAGAAGGCAATTGAGGCCAATTCATTAAATATATTCAAGAAGGAGTTAGATATATTTCTTAAGGCTAAAGGGATCAAGGGATATGGGGAAACATAGAAACATAGAAGATAGGAGCAGGAGTAGGCCATTTGGACCCTCGAGCCTGCTCCACCATTCGATGTGATCATAGAAACATAGAAGATAGGAGCAGGAGTAGGCCATTCGGCCCTTCGAGCCTGCTCCGCCATTCAACGAGATCATGGCTGATCATCCAAACCCTAGCACCCGGTCCCTACACCGACAGCCATCCCACACAAGCCCTATCCCCATAACACCACATATTTAATCCCCCCTAACACTAAGGGCCAATTTTTATCATGGCCAATCAACCTAACCCGCACATCTTTTGGACTGTGGGAGGAAACCGGAGCACCCGGAGAAAACCCACGCTGATCATGGCTGATCATCCAAACTCAGTACCCCGTACCTGCCTTCTCCCCATATCCCTTGATACTTTTAGCTCTAAGAAATATATCTAACTCCTTCTTGAATATATTTAAAGACTTGGCCTCAACCGCCTTCTATGGTAGAGAATTCCACAGGTTCACCACTCTCTGAGCGAAGAAATTCTTCCTCATCTCTGTCCTAAATGGCTTACCCCTTATCCTTAGACTATGACCCCTGGTTCTGGAGAAGGCAGGGACAGGGTACTGAGTTTGGATGATCAGCCATGATCTCATTGGATGGCGGAGCAGGCTCGAGGGGCCGAATTGCCTACTCCTGCTCCTATCTTCTATGTTTCTAAGTTTCTATATTGCCGATCCTTCATCGTCGCTGGGTCAAAATCCTGGAACTCCCTCCCTAACAACACTGTGGGAGTACCTTAACCACACAGACTGCAGCGGTTCAAGAAGGCAGCTCACCACCACCTTCTCAAGGGCAACTAGGGATTGGCAATAAATGCTGGCCTTGCCAGCGACGCCCAGATCCCATAAGAAAATTTTAAAAAAAATTCCCTGTCACTTAGCCAATTTTGTATCCATGCTGCCACTGTCCATTTTATTCCATGGGCTTCAACTTTGCTGGCAAGACTATTACGTGGCACTTTATCAAATGCTCCAGGGGAGCAGTGAAACCAAAAATTGCCCTCAAATTTATGCCACGAGCACCATCCAGGCAACCACAAGGGACATCTCAGATGTTAGCTGCTATGCAGGAGGTATCCCAAGCCCTGTATGGCTATGCATCCTAGTACATGTACATCAACAAAAATCAACTTAGTCCAACCACTTCAGTGTAAGCGGTTCTCCTCTTTGGATTGCCGAGGTTTCTCTCTCTAGAGGCCTCTCCCTCCCTCTTGCACAGTAAAACCTTGAGTGGTTCGACCCACTCACCCCTTAGGTTCTAGACACTGGACTTAGATGCAGGAACTACAATGCAGAGAATACTGTTATAGGCCAAGTTTAATGAAACGGAATTAAATTTTATTGCATAAGGAAAAACAAATCAAATGCAAGCAAATAAGAGGGTACATGGGAGGGAAAAACAAATCAAAATACAGTACTGGCTAAGATAAATACAGGCATATTATACTTCACAAACGTCATCATGAAATGGGGAAACACACGGAACATCGAGGGACAACAACTCATGTTAATTATACCCAAAATGCCCACTCCCTTAAACCTATCTAGATCTGATTATGAAGGGCCAGAAACATGCTCACCAATCCAGTTGGGAAAAAATAGAGTTTTGAAACAAGCCTGTGTTTTGATCCCCTCAGGCGTCCTGTTTCCGCGTGGTCAGCGGAGCCACAGCTAGCTGCGCTACACTTCTCTCTCTCTCTCTCTCGAGGTGAAGGTCATGGGCAGGCTGGACACTGGCAGGCCTGGACATCGGCGGGGACGGAGACCATCTGTTTGACCACGGTTGGAGAGGTCTCTAGCTGGTTACCATTTTCCTATGGGTTTCCTCTGTAGAGCTGCTGCCCTTTTGTCTCATCAGCGGCCCGGGGTTTGTCGACGGTCTCCCGATGGTTACCCCGGGGCGGGACGCAGACTCGAATCACCTTCTTGATGGCTGCCTCGTTTTCTTCTTCTTCAATCCTTCCGAGCTGGTGATCTGTGAAGGAGGATGATGAGACTCCTGATAGCTACCGATGGCTACCCCGGGACTCCAAACATGCTTCTCAAGAGAAGCCTTTAACTCCTGCCAAATCAAGGTTAGTCTTTGTTTAACTTTTGGCGGGCTTGTATCACAACGAGGTAGTTATTATATTTAAACTGCTTTCGGGATGGCCGGTGATGGCCATCTCTGGTCTGGAATGACCTTGTATTGTTTTGAATGTCCTCTTGATGTCTTTAATGGGTCTTTGGTGCTCCCCTTATGAATATAAAATGGTTTCCCTTTGGCTGGGTAAACATTTAGATGGCCTTTATCTACAGGCCGATCTGATTGGATCTGCATCCAATCCGTATGCATGTGACTGTGTCTGGCTTCATTTTCTCCGAAACGGCCTTCCAGAACTTACTGTGGGCTGAATCCACAAAGGCTGTCTGGGGACTGCAGGAACCATTTTAAAGTGTCCAAAAAGCTAGTCACGGGGTCTGGCAGTCATTTTATATGCCCCTTTTTCCTGGGCTTCTTTTAAAACAGTCTTTAAAACAAGGCCTCTTCTGCCAATAGACCCTTATAATACAATGTTCAATTTTGCAGATTGTGGTGTATGTAACCTGTTCCACCTTAAGAGAACTACCTTAAGAGATGTACTACTTTCTCTTGGCTGCTGTATACTGTAATACCGGTGGTGACCACACCGGTATATAAACATTGTGTAGGGATTTGCTGGGCAGTTCAGCCCTGACCTCCGAATAGTAAAGACCTGTTAAAGTTATTCTTGTGGTCTGTGTCCAGTGATTTATAATAAGCTTAACTGGGACACACAGACTTAACAGTGGCGACGAGTCCGATCTTACCCTGCGGCAGTTTTACATCCAAGGCAGCTTCGTCCTCAGAACGGGCGTCGAGAAGAGGCATCCGCCCTCATCATCCTGCTGAGCACCATCGCACGGGAGGCATCGAGAACCCGGGTTAAAAAGAAAAATTCTGACCACGAAGCCCTCCATCAGCGACAGGCAGTGATCATCCCTTCTACCACGGTGGTGGGTAAGCCGATCAGCGACACGAGCAGAAAGTCGGCCGCGTTGACTGTGGAGTGGGGGAGGGAAAACGGAGGAAAAAGGGCGGAGAACTCGACCACGGCCGGTAAAAAGGGCCGGGCTGCAATCGAGGCCGAGAGGCGCAGCGACTGGGGCAGCTTAAGGCACGAGAGCCGCGGAGAACTCAAACGCAGCCAGTGTAAAGGATCGGGCTGCAAGCGGGGCTGCGAGGCAAAGCAGCGTCGGGGAATTGAGAACCGCTGGGGGGGCGAGAACGGCAGCAGCACGGCAATCGCCATTGCAGCCAGCGGGGGAAGAAGGCAAACGCGGGAATCCGCCATTGTAGTCGGCGGGGGAAGAAGACAAGCATGGGAAAGACCGCCAAGCGCAGGAAGCCGCCATTTTAGTAGGCGGGGGAAGAAGACAAGCGCGGGAAGCCGCCATTTTGAGAAAAAGAAAAATTTTAAATACTTGCAAGGATGCCTAAACATGGGAACATTAATACCTTTGATAGCGATATCGAAGATTGGACCACGTATGTAGAACGCATGGAAGTTTATTGTAAAGCAAATAAGGTACCAGATGATGAGAAAGCACTAACCTTATTAAGCTCAATGGGTGCGAAGACATACGGGCTATTGAAGCACCTTCTATCACCAAATAAACCGGCGGATCAGACTTTCGCGAGTATTGTTACTGTCCTGAAAAATCATTTAAACCCCACGCCGCTGATGATAGCGGAACGGTTTAAATTTTACAGAAGAACGCAGCTGAAAGACGAAAGCAACGCTGAATTTTTAATTGAACTGCGTAAGCTATCAAAGCACTGTCAGTTTGGAACAGGACTAGCAGATGCGCTGAGAGATAAATTTGTGTGTGGATTGTTAAAAGAAGGAACACAAAAGCGACTGCTTGAGGAGAATGATCTTACGCTTGATAAAGCTGTCACTATTGCAGCATCGCACGAAGCTGCAGCGAGAGGCACGGCGGAAATGCAGCTACGGTCACCGGAACTCAGCACCAATCAACTGGTCTTGGGTACAGTAAAATGTTATCGTTGTGGAAAGACAATACACGATCAGAACCAGTGCTGGTTCAAAAATCAGGAATGCAGAAAATGTGGCAGGCTTGGTCACATAGCTAAAGTATGCCGGTCAGGAAAGAAGACCAGCAACAAAAAGTCACCGCAGGAAAAGTACAGAAAGGTACACAAGGTGACAGAGAACAGTTCGAACGAACAGAAGTCAGATTCAGACTCCAGCAGTAATGAACTGGGTAGTCTAAGAGTACACAATGTTGGTAAGGAAGCAGACCTCCAAACAATTTGGGTCACACTTCAGATAGCAGGAGTCCAAGTGAAGATGGAATTGGACACTGGATCAGCATTGACGGTCATGAATAAGCAAGATTACAAAAGGTTATTCCCACATATTCCCCTATGGGATACGGAGATTGTATTGAAAAGATACACGGGGCAAAGAGTATACCCCATCGGGAAGATAGAGGTAAAGGTGGTCCACAAGGGCAAAGAAAGCCGAGGAATGGACTTATATGTGCTACCTGAGGGAGGTCCACCACTACTGGGACGGGAGTGGATTAGGAAAATGAATATGGACTGGCATTCCTTAAAAGCACTAACGGTAGATTCCGGTAAAAAAGATGTCAAACCTAAACGATTGTCCAGAATATTGGACGATGCTAAAGAGGTGTTCCAACAGGGACTGGGAACACTGAGAGGAATTACGGCAAACATCAAGGTTGAAGAACATGCAAACCCGAAATTTTTCAAAGCCAGACCGGTACCTTATGCGATACGACCTGCTGTGGAAGCTGAGCTGGAAGGGCTAGAACGTTCAGGAGTACTGTCTAAGGTAGACTGGAGTGAGTGGGCCACGCCCATTGTTCCCGTCATGAAGCGTTCATCGAGCAACAAGCCGGGGGAACCGGGGAAGGTTCGCATCTGTGGAGATTTCAAGATCACTGTTAATCCGGTGCTTCACACGGTGCAGTATCCGCTTCCGCGGATTGAGGATATCTTCGCTTCGTTGTCTGGTGGGGAACACTTCACCAAGATAGATCTGGCGCAGGCGTACTTACAGATGGAAGTTAAGGAAGAGTCACGCCAGTATCTCACGATCAACACGCATAGAGGCTTGTACCGGTATAATAGACTGGTTTTTGGAGTGGCATCGGCTCCAGCAATTTGGCAGAGGGCCATGGAGCAGGTATTACAGGGAATTCCAGGCACACAATGTTACCTGGACGATATTTTGATTACAGGAGATGATGACGAGGAACACCTTGCAAATTTGGAACTGGTGCTCACCAGATTGAAAGAATATGGACTTCGAGTTAATCGCCAGAAATGTGAGTTCTTTCAGAAGCGGATCTCGTACTGTGGTCATGTCATTGACCAGGAGGGGCTTCATAAGTCTCCTGACAAGATCGAAGCTGTTGTGAAGGCTCCCGCTCCGGATAATGTATCCCAGTTGAGGTCGTTCCTAGGGTTGATTAACCATTACCATAAGTTTCTGCCAAATTTATCCATGGTGCTGCACCCGCTGAACGCTCTTTTGCAGAAGGGAGTACCATGGAAGTGGAGCGAGGACTGTAAGAGGGCCTTTCGCAAAAGCAAGGCATTGATCACCTCAGAGGAAGTGTTGGCTCACTTCAACCCAACGCTGCCTATTCGTTTGGCTTGTGATGCTTCTCCATATGGTATTGGGGCAGTACTCTCACACAAGTTGCCAAATGGCCTGGAGATTCCAGTCGCGTTCGCATCCAGATCATTGACCTCCGCTGAGCGCAACTATGCTCAGATAGATAGGGAGGCTCTCAGCCTTGTGTGGGGAGTAAAGAAGTTTAATCATTACCTGCAGGGCCAAAAGTTTACGCTTCTGACAGTCCACCAGCCATTGGTATCCATTTTTAACCCTAAGAAGGGTGTTTCGGTGATGACAGCACAGAGACTCCAGAGATGGTCCCTTTTCCTAGGGGCACATCAATATCAGATTGAATTCAAAGGTACAAAGCAGCATGGTAATGCTGTTGGGCTGTCGCGCCTGCCACTACCTACAGAGGAGGAGGCACCGACGGTTGACCCTGTTGAGTTATTTCACTCGACCATCATCGAATGTTTACCAGTCACCAATGCAAGTATTGAAAGAGAAACCAGGAACGACCCGACACTGTCCCGGGTCTACGAAGTGACAGTGAAGGGATGGCCAGCACATGGTGATCCACTGTTACCGGCATTCTCAGCAAGACGAGACCAGCTGTCCGTCTGTCAAGGAACATTGATGTATGGAACAAGGGTGATTATTCCTCCTAAGTTAAGAGAGAGAGTTCTAAAGGAACTGCATTAAGGTCATTTGGGGGGAGTTAAGATGAAAAGCCTTGCTAGGGCTTATGTGTGGTGGCCGGGTATCGACCAACAGATAGAGGATCTGACGAAAAGCTGCTCAGGGCGCCAAAAAGTGCAAAATGCACCTTCGATTGCACCGCTGCATCCATGGGAATGGCCTTCAACCCCATGGCAACGTGTACATATTGACTTTGCTGGTCCATTCATGGACTCCATGTTTTTAATTGCGGTGGACGCACATTCTAAATGGCCAGAAGTGATTAAGATGACTACCACTACCTCGGAAAAGACGATCTCGATGCTAAGAACGATATTTGCAAGAAATGGATTGCCAGAACAAATATGTTCAGACAACGGACCGCAGTTCGTGTCAGAAGAATTCCAGAAATTCATGAAGAAGAATGGGGTGAAACATCATACCTCTGCCCCATATCATCCGGCTACAAACGGGTTGGCCGAGAGATTTGTACAAACGTTCAAAAAAGCAATAATGGCCATGAGCGAAGATCAGATCCCACTACAACACAAGGTGGACAAATTCCTACTGGCATATCGAAACGCCACTCATGCAGTGACAAACCAAAGTCCTGCCATGATGTTCTATAACAGGAGGTTGCGGTCCAGGTTGGACTTGTTAAAACCAAATGTGCGGAGGGAAGTTGAAAACAAACAGTTCCAGCATATAAATAACAAGACCACTCGGAGTTTCGAAATAGGACAACCAGTGTTAGCCCGGGACTATAAAAACGAGAAATGGCAATCTGGAACAATTCGGGCCAGACAAGGACCCCTGATGTACACGGTAGATATTGGTGAAAATGTAATACGGCGTCATGCTGACCAACTGGTAGAATCGAGAACAAGGGTCGAACCTATGGTTACGGCAGAGACAACCGTGGAAGAAGTTAGTGAACCTGAAGCATCTACCTCAGAAGTGAATGTACCTGATGATGATGTCCAATCCATAAGAGACCAACTAGATGAGTCAACCCAGCAACGAGAATCAGAGACCCCTGAAAGGCGTCATCCAACTCGAATCAGGAGGCCTCCTCAGAGACTGAATCTTTGAACTGTTTTGCATGAAGTTGTATATATATATGTCATTATGTTATGTTAAATGGGGATATAACTGTTAAGTTAAAAAGGGAGGATTGTGGTGTATGTAACCTGTTCCACCTTAAGAGAACTACCTTAAGAGATGTACTACTTTCTCTTGGCTGCTGTATACTGTAATACCGGTGGTGACCACACCGGTATATAAGTGTTGTGTAGGGATTTGCTGGGCAGTTCAGCCCTGACCTCCGAATAGTAAAGACCTGTTAAAGTTATTCTTGTGGTCTGTGTCCAGTGATTTATAATAAGCTTAACTGGGACACACAGACTTAACACAGATCTTACAGTCCCCCCTGATGATACTATAACTTGCTTGAAGTATCATAATTCTGGGTGAGCAAAATTTTTTGACTGTCCATAATTAAACCATCGCCTGTATTTACCTATTTATGACCCCACGACACATGCATTTCCCGTTTCAGAAGACCTACAGTGTACATTAAGCATCTATAGATGGCAATAGTTTGGATTTAAAATCTGACACACTCATTTCCAGGCGTGGAGGGGGGCCTAATACCCCTACACCACCTGGTTCATACACATTGGCCTAGAAATTGAGTGGGGTTAGCGCCCAATTAGAGGCGCTAGAGGGCCTTGCGCCGGAATTATAGCCGCTTCGGAAATTGATTTGGGCCCTACCATCGGCGTTAGCCGGTAGCGCTGCGCCGGCACCGATGACGTCATCGGTGTGCGCAGCGTCCCGGTTGCCGTGGTAACGCGGCCGGACGCCGAAATTCAGTTGCGGCTGCCTCGCCCGTGGCAGCCGCAACCAACGATTTTTCAAAAGTTTCTTGCTGGACTTAGTGCCAGCGCATTAAGGTGGCGCAGCGGCCGGCCGCTTTCCCGGCGGCCGCCTGCCCGCACCTCCCTCCCCAGACTCCTCCACCACCCCCCCGCGGCACAGATGTGTGTGGGCCTCGAGCCCGGCACTTCTCCGAGGTGCCGGGCTCATTTTTCATGCGATTCCACCGGCCAGCGGTCGGCTGCAGGCAGCTCCTCCTTAACAGAAGGAGGAGGCCTGCAGTACCCCAGCCTGCCGCACCGCATCGGGTGCCGCAGCGGGGGATTAGCGCCGCAATCCTGCATTCAGCGCCCATTGCGAGGTGCTGACACCCTCCATTAGCGCCCGCAGCTGTCTGGGCGCAGCGCAGCTGAATTTTTGGCGGGCGCAGCGGCAATTAACGCTGGTGCTAAATTTTGGGCGCTACAGCCCTGGCGGAGGCAAACTCAATTTCTAGGCCATTATCTTTTATTAACAACAACTCGCTTAATAAAACTTCAATAATAAAAATAAAGTACACACACAAAATTGCACATGACTAAACATCAAACATAGAGGAGGGAGGGAAACTTTAACTTTATACATAGCAGCAGAATCTAAACGGGTGTCTCTTCTTCTACCCGCACATAATGCTCTCTCCATTCTCCTCTGTTCTCATACTTCTGCGAATGTCTGACCTTTTTACAGTGTACAAAGAGTAAATAAATCACAATAAAAACCTGACACACTACAAGGATGTGAGAGGCTATCCGAATCCAAGAAGGGACTTCTATATTAGTGAACAGATCCCACCACGGTGGGGTTACTATATCTAATATGTTTGCCCCTATCTCTAAAGTCTTCTGCTCCAGTGTGTACAAATGTTTCTGTGAAATGACAACGGCTTTTAATATCTTGGTGAGGTGTTCAGGGAGAGGGGGAATGACATAGCCAAAATGTGCAACGAATCATTGCAGATCGGTGAAATTTTCTTTGGCAGTGAGGTGAACAGTGGAAGGTTGGGCCACTTGAACTTCTGCCTTGGGTTTGAAGCAGAAACTGCTGTCACTCACTGGACACCAGCCGTGCTGTCCATGTTGGTAGTGGGGCGCTGCAGTGGTGACACAGTATGTCCAACCTTCTATATATGCCACCTGCGGGGGCACATGGCCTTGTGCCATTGCCTCCATGGTGCAATTTATAGGCTTCGTGCCAGCAGTTCTGAACCTGCACTGTGGTTTCGAATAGGCATTCAAGTGCTGGGGACACAGGATGATGTGTGCTCCCCAGCTCCGGCACCCCGAGAGGTCAGTACCCGTCATTGCATGCTCCCATCGAATGACGTATGGTGGGACCGCTGTATAGCGAATGTGTGCACCCCCTTGAATGACTCCAATGTTCTCCACCCTGTATACCGGGGCGGGTTTAGCTGTCTTTCCCATCACCGGCATTCTTACCACTATACCCATAATGGTGTGATTAGACCGTCCACAGTCCACTGGGACTGGGTAGGCCTCTGAAGCTAGTCTGAGCTGGCACGGACTCAATGCGCTCTCAAAAGGGTGGAGGGCTACGAGGTGCTTGTTGCTGATCCAGGAGGGGACTAAACCTTGTTTTAAATCCTCCAGATTACTGCAGCCCTCGCCCAGTGACCACGCCCCTTACAGCACGCATGCCTCGTTTTTCGCAGCCTGATCTGACGCATTCCGATCCTCCCTGATGAGAGCATTTACCGTTTTAGCGTGTTTCTCCAGCTCAGCAATGATTTCTTTTTAGTGTAGTGTCATGGCCTGGTCCTCATGGAACTCAGAACCCACTACCTTATTCTCATCCGTCAGTATTTTTCTTAACTGTGTTTTCAAACCATTGATCTGGGTCTGCAGCTCCACGTCATCCAGAGTGTTGATGACGGAAGTCCCTGTGTTAAAAGCTGTAAAAATATCATTTACTGTACCCCTTCTTTGTCTCCCTACCCTGTCCAAAACCTCATGTGGTGTGGTGTACAATCCGGCTCTGTCTCCATCAGCAAAGTCGAATTCATAAAACTGTCTGAACATGTTTGTTAACAGGACCTGGTACAATTGCTCCGTTTCCTTGGGGCACCACTCTGGCAATCGTACCTCGGTGAGGTTTAAAATCACTGAAGCCACCACGTAGTGCTGCCCTTCGTACAGCACCTGACCTGTGGGCACTAATACCAATCTGTTCCCGGGTCCTTTGGTAGTGGTGGGGCACCCTTCCTTGCGGGCTTTGGCTACCGGAATCGTGGGCAGGGGCTTGCGGGGGCGGGTGATGAGCTCAGTGGCGTTTACTGGGATCTGAGAGTATGGGACTCCGCACGCCCGTGTGCTGACGTCCCATCTCATCCCTTTTCCAGCATCCTGCCACTGCCTTTGGAAAAAGATGGAGACGCCTGTGGGGCAGGCGCGTTCATACAGATGTAAATCCCCTCATCTGGTTCCCACCATTTGTCACAAAAGACACTCAACCCCCCCCATGAGTCCCCATAATAGTCCGATGGGTGTTGTTACCCAGTCTCTCCCACTCAACCGTGGAGTTCTTCATGGTTTTGCTCAACTTGCGCAACCACCACCATCGGTTCAAAGGAACATGTCCCGTACATTGCAAACAAATCCTTTTCCTGACGGTAACGCTGACTCTGGGTGCGATGATCCTCACTCGGGGACACATTAGAGAAGTCTCTCTGTACTTAAAACCGAACTGGCTGGAGTATTCCGTAGAGTTCGACCCCAGCCATCCTGGCCACCTCCTTTCGTGGAAATAGGTAGGTGTCTCCTCAACGCCCCGCGTGCCCGACCCATCGGTCACGATGGGGGCTGTGTCTCCAGAGCACCCGTAAATCGTGGAGTCCTTGGTGCGGCCCCGATAGGCCCCGCTACACCCGATCACCGCGAATGCGACGAGAATTCCTCTCATTATCTCTTTGGTTCCTGTGACAAAATTAAATGATACAGCCAGGCTCCCGAGAGATTCTGGCCTAGGTGAAGGCATGATCGGGTCTTTCGACCTCGATCCCAAACAACACACATGCTGGGCAGATTCCAAAACTACTTATAACACTAATCACTTTAAGATTTACACACCTTAAACTTAATTAAACTTAAACTTAACTTATGTACAGCGCCGCCCATCCGCGGGCGGCTTGCCTAATCCCTGTTTGGACTGCAGCTTGCCGCTCCTTCTGCCAATAGACCCTTATAATACAATGTTCAATTTTGCGGATCTTAAATCAGGGATGGAGAGAAGGGCTTGCTCCATAACATATATCATGTGGGAGATGTTGCTGTGTGTCAAGGAATCGGATTCCTCAACAGCATTCTTCAATATGATCCTACTGTTATAATAGCCTCCATTTGAAATCAGGCCCTCTCAGGTATGCATTCTACACAGCCCTGTAGGTAAATGGCATTCATTGATAATGACTGGGCTCTCCATGATCTGGGAAGAGGTCTCATAGTATATTATGTGTACATAAGCACACGAATTTGCATACTATATTATCATTACATGCTTTATTATTTGCAGTTGTCCACAAGTGTTGTGTATGGACTGTTTCCTACATTACAAAAAAAAGTTCTTCATTGGTTGTAAAGTGATTTGGGACATCCTGAGGTTGTGAAAGGAGTTATATAAATGCAAGTCTTTCTTTCTTCATGTAGCATATCATTCAAATTACAAAACTTCTGATTAATTTGGTAATTGCCATGAGTTCTCTGAGGTATTTCTTTCTGCAATGATTCCTAAATCTCGCTGTTGAACTATTCTTTCCTCATACAGCCTGAATACCTTCAAGGGTTGCTCCACCTATGCCCTCCTATTATGTGAGAGTTTTCCCTTTGAGCACAAGCGCAGTGGTGTTTGAGACCTGTTGATATGGCCTATGGAAAATTTTCTTCTCCAGAAAATGTATTCTTCCAACATGACATGTATAATCTAATTTGCACAACCTTGTTATTTTCACTTCCACTGTTTTATTTTATACATTCTTTTTATTTTTCATCTATTTAAATTACTGGACAGAAAAATCAGGCAGTGTGTGAGATCTTCCCTGTCTGAGTTTCCTCTATATGCTCCAACCAGGCAGTTATTTAACATTCGAGCGCAAAAGAGAAATTCATCCCAAGTGGTTCATTAGCCACATCAGAAACAGAAAAAGATCATTAAAGCAGGCTTGTTTTAATTGGCTGCTACTTTTCTGTTGCCACTTATGAATTAACATTTCTCAAAGCAAGAATTCCTGTGTAAGCAGCTTTAAATATTCTATATCTTCCTTCGTGACCTGCACCATGTGACAGGATGCTAACCGGTCACCCAACTCATTGTGTCACTCCTAAACTTTATGGTCCTCTTCAGGTGACTTCAGCTTATGTGTATTTCTGAGGAATGTGCTTTCTTTCAATGCTTGAACAGGCTTCTGAATTCATTGCTGTTGCTTTCCAGCTGTAAGAACAGGTTGCGAGTGAGCCATCGTTCCAACTGATGGCTTCTTGTGATTTTCTGAAGCTGGCTGTCTTATGAGCATCCCTATATAACTTAATGGGCCGGATCTTGCTGGAAAAATAACAGCGTGTTAACGAGGCACGACGTTATTAATGCGCAAGCCAGCCAGAAAATTCAGGGGATTAAGTGATACGACGTGAGTTGCGAATTTCAAGAATTTGCTGGTCGATTTACACTGCTTCCCCGTTTGCTTTTCACAAACATCATCTCACCTTTAACTTTCCTACTATTTTTAAGAACTTACTGGAATTGCACATTAATTGCCGATTAAACTCGCTACAGAAAGTTAGGTCTGAAACTTAACAGAACCTTTTTAACAACATTATAATTGTTATTGCAATGCCACTCAACTTCTCTTGCCCAGAAAGGGAACAATTTATATTGTTCAGTCTCATTCCTGCATGTAGTTATTTGTTGTTAGAGATTTTAAAAATATATTTTTTTCTTTCTCTCTTAATCTAATCTTTATTTCCCTCTCTTTATTTATCTTTCCGTACCTGATTTGACTTTAATTCATCTCTTTCTCCATCATTCCTCTGTTTCATCCTCAATCCTTAAATTTGATTGTGCAAGGGAAAACTGTTGTGTATGTAATATGTGTGCTACTTTAAACCTATGGACAGGACTGCACTACTTGTAGGGCGTAATGATACGCAGTACCACTCCTGGCCATAGGGGTATAAATAGTACTGTGGGTACTGATCTCCCCTCAGTTCCCGCCTGTGGGCATGAAGTAAAGACCTACGTGTAGTCCCTACCTCCAACCAGTAAAGACCTGTTTGAGTTATACGTTTAAGTCTTTGTGTTAATTGTTCAATACAATACACATACTTAACACTGGCGACGAGTCAGATTCTTACCCTGCGGCAGTTATTCCACGGCGGCTTCGTCCACAGACCGGACGTTGAAGAGAGGTTTCAAACCGCACCACCCCACTGGAAGCGACAGGCATTAGGACCCTGAAGCCTCCATCAGCGACTGAAAACTGGAGGACAGAAGACATCCTGCAGCTTCTTTTTCAACCTCGGTGGTGGGTAAGCCGAGCAGCATTGGCTGCAAAGACAGGGCTGGGGGAAGTCGGAGGTACAAGGGCGATCGCGATCGGGAGATAAGGGCCATCGATCGCAATCCCTGATAAGGGCCGCACTCGGGCTGAAAGGCGCAGCGTCGGCAGACACTGAAGGCGCGAGAGCCGCGGTGAAAAGCGCGGGCCATCGATCACAGCGGAGATAAGGGCCGCACTCGGGGCTGAAGGGAGACGGCATCGGGGGACGGGTGAAGACCGCCAAGCGCGGGAAAACCGCCATTTTGTGGGCGGAGGAAGACGGCAAGAGCGGGAAGCCGCCATCTTTGATAACAAGTAAAGAAAAGAAAATCTGAGAAATTGCAAATCTACAATGCCTAAACACGGGAATATTAGCACCTTTGATAGTGACCTCGAAGATTGGGCCATATATGTTGAAAGAGTAAAAAATTATTGTAAGGCCAATAAAATTCGTGACCAAGATAAAGCTCTAACATTATTAAATTTAATGGGTGCGAAGACATACGGGCAATTGAAACACCTGTTATCACCAGATGAACCGGCGGATAAGACGTTCGATGAGATTGTTACTGTCCTGAAAGATCATCTAAACCCCACGCCGCTGATGCTCGCAGAACGATTGAAATTTTACGACAGAAGGCAGCTACAGCATGAAAGCAATGCTTAAATAAAGGGAATTACGAGGGTATGAGACGGGAATTGGGTAAGATTGATTGGGTGGTGTTTCTGGGGGGATTGACAGTGGAGAGACAATGGCAAGCATTCAAAGATAGAATGGAAGAATTCCAGAACATGTTTATACCGGTTTGGCATAAAAATAAACCTAAAAAGGTGACTCAACCGTGGATAACAAGGGAAATTAGGGACAGCATAAAATCAAAAAAAAGGGCATATCAACTGGCAAAAAAAGCACCAGACCGGAAGATTGGGGGCAGTACAGGATACAGCAAAAGAGGACAAAGGGATTAATCAGGAAGGGGAAAATAGAATACGAAAGTAAACTTGCAGCAAACATAAAGACAGACTGCAAAAGCTTTTATCGGTATATCAGGAGGAAAAGACTGGTAAAATCCCAAGTCGGTCCCTTGCAGTCCGATTCGGGAGAATATATAATGGAGAATAAGGAAATGGCAGACCAATTAAACTCATACTTTGGTTCTGTATTCACAAAGGAGGACACAAATAACCTCCCAGGAATATCAGCAAACATAGGGACTAATGAGAGGGAGGAGCTGACAGAAATTAGTATCTCTAGGGATATGGTGTTGGGTAAGTTGAGGGGACTGAAGGCCGACAAATCCCCGGGGCCTGATAAACTACATCCTAGGGTACTTAAGGAGGTGGCCCTGGAGATAGCAGATGCTCTAAGGATCATCTTCCGGAACTCCATTGACTCGGGAACAGTACCCGTGGATTGGAGGGTAGCTAATGTTACCCCAATATTTAAAAAGGGGGGTAGAGAGAAAGCAGGGAATTATAGACCAGTAAGCCTTACATCGGTTGTGGGCAAAATGCTAGAGTCCATTATTAAGGATAAAATAGCGGAGCACTTGACAAATGGGGAAAGGATCGGACAGAGTCAACATGGATTTACAAAGGGTAAATCGTGTTTGACTAATCTGCTGGAATTTTTTGAGGAAGTAACTGGTAAAATAGATGGGGGAGAGCCAGTGGATGTGGTGTACCTTGACTTCCAGAAAGCCTTCGATAAGGTCCCACACAAAAGATTATCATGCAAAATTAAGGCTCATGGGATTGGGGGCAAAGTATTAACGTGGATAGAGAACTGGCTGGCGGATAGAAAACAGAGAGTTGGAATAAACGGCTCGTTTTCGGAGTGGCAGGCAGTGACCAGCGGGGTGCCGCAAGGATCTGTCCTGGGACCCCAGCTGTTCACAATATATATAAATGATCTGGATCAGGGAATTGGATGCAATATTTCCAAATTCGCTGACGACACTAAACTAGGAGGAGGGGTGGGCTCTGATGAGGATGTCAGGAGGCTACAGTGCGATTTGGACAGGTTGGGGGAATGGGCAGATATGTGGCAGATGCACTATAATGTGGATAAATGCGAGGTTATCCACTTTGGGGGTAAAAACAGGAGGGTAGATTATTATCTAAATGGCAATAGATTGGGAGATGGGGAAGTGCAGAGGGACCTGGGTGTTCTTGTGCACCAGTCACTGAAGGAGAGCATGCAGGTGCAACAGGCGATCAAGAAGGCAAATGGTATGTTGGCCTTCATATCAAGGGGGTTCGAGTATAGGAATAGGGATACCTTACTACAGCTGTACAAGGTGCTGGTGAGACCGCATCTGGAGTATTGTGTACAGTTTTGGTCGCCCCATCTGCGGAAGGATGTTCTTGCCATGGAAAGAGTGCAACGGTGATTCACCAGGCTGATACCTGGAATGGCGGGAATGACCTACGAAGAGAGATTAAATAGTTTGGGCTTGTACTCACTGGAGTTTAGAAGATTGAGAGGGGATCTCATCGAAACATATAAAATTATGGCAGGCCTGGACAGGCTGAATTCAGAGAGAATGTTTCCAATGGCCGGGGAGCACAGGACCAGGGGCCACAGTCTAAAAATAGCGGGCAAATCATTTAAAACAGAGATGAGGAAGAATTTCTTCACTCAAAGAGTGGTGAGCCTGTGGAATTCCCTGCCACAGAGGGCTGTGAAGGCTAATTCAATAAATATTTTCAAGAGAGAATTGGATATATTTCTGAAGGCTAAGGGGATTAAGGGTTACGGAGAAAAGGCGGGGACGGGGTACTGAACTGGTGAGATCAGCTATGATCTCAGACGAAGATCAGCCATGATCTCATTGAATGGCGGAGCAGGCTCGAAGGGCCGAATGGCCTACTCCTGTTCCTATCTCTATGTCTCTATGTTTCTATGAATATTTGCTGGAATTGCGTAAATTAGCGAAATATTGCCAGTTTGGAACGGGACTGACAGATGCACTACGAGACAAATTTGTGTGTGGTTTATTTAAACAGGATACACAAAAGCGACTGCTCGAGGAGAATGAGCTGACGCTTGAGAAGGCGGTCACTATGGCAGCAGCACACGAAGCCGCAGCGAGAGGCACGGCAGTAATGCAGCTACGGTCACCGGAGCTCAGTGCACACAAATTGGGTGTGAGTTCTGGCAAATGTTATTGTTGTGGAAAGACAACGCATGATCAGAACCAGTGTTGGTTTAAAAACCAAGAATGTAGAACTTGTGGTAGGCTTGGACACATGGCTAGAGTATGCAGGTCAGGGAAGAAGACCAGCAACAAGAAGTCACCGCAAGGAAAATACGCAAAAGTACACAAGGTGGCCGAACAGGAGTCCGATTCAGACGCTAGCAGTAATGAACTGGCTGGCTTAAGCAGTATTGAACTGGCTAGCTTAAGGGTACTCAACGTGGGTAAGGGTGCAGACCTCCAGACAATTTGGGTCACTCTTCAGATAGAAGGAGTCCAAGTAAAACTGGAATTGGACACTGGATCGGCATTGACGGTCATAAATAAGAAAGATTATGGAAGGTTATTCCAACATATTCCCCTACAGGATACGGAGCTCATATTGAAAACATACACGGGGCAAAGAGTGTACCCCATCGGGAAAATTGAGGTCACAGTGGTCCACAAGGGCGAAGAAAGTCAAATAATGGACTTATATGTGATATCTGAAGGAGGTCCTCCACTACTAGGACGGGAGTGGATTAGGAAAATGAATATCGACTGGCATTTCCTACAAACAATAACGAGTGAGAACTCGGTGAACATAATCAACCCAGACTCTGGAACTGATGATGGTAAGACCAACCCGTGTGCAAAAGACAAAGTTTCAGCACAGAATTCCACTGAGATAGAGAATTCTGAGTCTGTCCAGTCTACTGACATGCATATTTCTGAGGGACACCGGGCTAGAACTAAACTCCATTTCAAACTGCAACAGCAATTAGAACAAATGATTCGCCGTTTTGAGCAAGAGATGAATGTGACGAAAGAGTTCTTTGATATAGAGTGGGAACATCTGGAAAGACAACAGAAGCAGCTGCTGGAGCAAATGGAGCAGGAGCACACAAAACGTCTGATGTCAGAGGAGTTAACGGTCAGCCAACTCCTGCATATGCTGAAGGACAGGACTCTGAAATGGGAAAAACTTGAACACGAACTTCAATATTCAAACGAAAGGGGTTCGGAGCTCCCAAAGGTTATTGGAAGAGCTGAGGTGGCAACACAGACTGAGATGACTGCAACAGAGCAGCCCTTGGATGCCAAAAGTACGCTGACTCACGTCAACGTAGAACAACAGACCGCTGAAACAGCTGCTACGGTAGAGGGATTGAATAGTCCGATCAATCAATCTCCAAAAGAAGTTGAAGTAGTAAAATCTCAAATGAGGTCATTAGTAAACGACTTGCTGAAAGCCCAGAAAAAGCTGGATGAAGAGGTACGCATGAAGAAGTCTCTTCAGGAAAGATGTCTGGACTTGGAACAAAAGCTGGCTAACGCCCAGCTGGGTATGGAGGAAATAGAAGACCCTCTCACTGGCCTAGATCAGGACGACACCGAATATTACCATGACCTATTGAGTGACACTGAATATTATAGTGACCTGGTCTGCCCAGCTTGTGATGAAAACTCCCAAAGTGCAGAAATCAGGATGAATCACTTAAAGTCTAAGGAACATAGGGAGATGGTGGTGCTACAGCTGGCAGCTGACAGGGGAGCCCAGAGAGTCTCTAAGAAGCAGAAAAGGAAAAGACGAAGCAGAAGATGATAACCATCTGAACCATTATCACCCCTACCAGATCACACACGTGGTCCCTCCGAACGGAGCCAAATCAGTTCGGAAGTTCAAGCTGTTAAATCCATGGAAGGACTATTGAATGAGTCACTCCAGCAACGTGAACCGACTACACCACAGAGACTGAATCTGTGAACTATTTTCCGCAGAGATTGAATCTGTGAACTGTTTTCCGCAGAGACTGAATCTGTGATCTGTTTTGACATGAAGTTATCTATGTATCTATGTTATTCTGTTATGTAAACCTGAAGTTATATATGTATATATGTTATTACGTTATGTTAAATGGGGAGATGACTGTAAAGCTAAGAAGGGAGGAATGTTGTGTATGTAATATGTGTGCTACTTTAAACCTATGGACAGGACTGCACTACTTGTAGGGCGTAGTGATACGCAGTACCACTCCTGGCCATAGGGGTATAAATAGTACTGTGGGTACTGATCTCCCCTCAGTTCCCGCCTGTGGGCATGAAGTAAAGACCTACGTGTAGTCCCTACCTCCAACCAGTAAAGACCTGTTTGAGTTATACGTTTAAGTCTTTGTGTTAATTGTTCAATACAATACACATACTTAACAAAAACACTGTAGGTTTCATCATTCACTAAAGCCTCAGATGCCTCATTACCCTTGATATCAGCTCGCACTTCCAGCAAGTTAAAAGTTTTGAGGTGAAAGGTGCAGAAAAAGTCTAATTAACAGCACGTGGCATGAGATGCCCACTCCAGCAAGACCTGGCCCAATGTGTGAACCTCTCCTCTGCATCAGATCAATATAAAGCCTTATCCCTCAATTTAAATATATGCCTGAGCAGCATGTGGTCCTGCAGGTTTTGGCCGTTCCTGATTCCACTGTATTACCTTTCCCGTGGTTGCACTATACAGTGGTGTCATGGTTATGATACAGGTTTAGCAACCCAGGGTCATGAGGTTAAAACTCAGTATGGGTTGTGAAATTTAATTTTTAAAAACTGATCATTTGCGAGGTAGCACCAAAATAAAAATGACCATGAATGTTACCAGATTGTTGTAAAAACCCCGATATTCACCACTGCTCTCCAGGAAAGGGAACCTGCCAATCTGGTCTACATGTAACTCTTGTCCCACACTAAATGCCTTCTGAAGTAGCCTACAAGTCATTCATTTGTACAAACAATTGCAGAAACAATACTGATCAGTCCCAACTAAGGATGGACAATGAATCATTGTCACCACCATTGGGTATCAATGTCAGCCAAATCCTGAGAAAAAATGTTTAAAAAAATGAAGCAATGCAATTATTTGTCTTGAATATGCATCCGCCATTACAGCCTGATGGCTCTTTTCAATTCCTGTGAATTACTTCAATTGCTTGAGTTCCAAAATCTTTAACAGAGCCAGATGCCCAGAAGACTGCATGATTGGTTGGTCTTTCAAGACATACCCAATTCTCTTAACCTACCTCTGTCTGTGTCTGACACACAATGTTTTGTCACTCATTCTGCAATATGTATCTGTCTCAGGATGTGCACCTGATGGCCGGAATTTTCTTTACCTGAGCAGGTCGGGTGTGGGCAGTTGGCAACCCTGTTCTTGCTTCCATTCCGCTGCAGAAATCGACTTTGGCCTAATGGGGCCTATTAAGCCCACCCTGTGCATTACCCAGCCCAATTAAATGGTGCAGGTCTGATGATGTCATCGATGACGCGTTTTCAGCTGGAATATTTAAAGGAGCCATGGTCACATTGCATTTGAAGGTTCACCCAGGAGTGTGCAGTCACTGCACTGGAGGCTTTGATTGCTCCAAACACTTGGAGAGATGGCTGCACAGAGGCAGAGGGCTGCACCCAGGTTCTCCAATGACTCCCTCCATATGCTTGTAGAGAAAGTCAGACCACACAGGGTGGTCCTCTTCCCTTCGATTGGGCGGAAGAGACCTCCCCAGGAGACAAAACGAGCCTGACTCCAAATTTCAGAGGAGGTCAACAGCAGGAATGTGTTCAGGAGGACCTGGGTGCAGTGCTGCAAATGTTTCAATGATCTCATTAGATCAGGAAAGGCGAGTACAAAGCCACACTCAACTTCATCTTGCTGCGCCTCTCATCACATCCCCATCACTCTGCCTTCCCAACCTTACTCCTGCACATCCTTACGCACACCAACATACCTTGCACATTGTAGGGGAGCATCCTTTACCTGGTTTACGGTAATTTACCTGGTCAGGCAGCCTTTTTGCCACTGCACTGTGACCAATTCCAATCAGCGGTTTCGAATCGCTAAACCCCTCCTTCCAGTTCTGACTGGAGGAACTTATAATTAATGAGATATTAAAACGGACAAATGGTCTGGATGCAAGAAAGTTAAATTTTATTAAAACTAAAGAAACTACACCACACGATCAAAGTAATCATGGTAAAATTGCTTGAATAGGGGAGGAAAAACGGATTAAAGGAGGGAAAACGACTAAAATCACAATTTCTAACGAAATTCCCACTTTACTCCCACCCTTATGCCTATCCTAAGTTGCCTTGTGGAAGGCCAGAAAAAATATATGCTCACCACTGCAATGCCAGCTCCGTGCCCTACGAGATCTTCACTGCCCTGAAGTAAAGAAACACCCCAGTGTTTTAAAATTAAACTGCTGGGCCTAGAAATTCAGTAGGCTTAGCGCCCCATTTGGGGCGCTGGAGGGCCTAGCGCCGGAGTTATGGCCAGTTGGCAAATTCAGTGGGGCCCTTCCGTCGGCGTTACACCGGTTGCGCTGCGCCGGCACCGATGACGTCATCGGTGTGCGCAGCGTCCCGGTTGCCGTGGTGACGGGCCCCAGCGCCGAAATTGAGTTGCGGCCGCCTCGCCCAAGACTTTGGCAACCGAGTCTTGCAGGAGTTAGCGCCGGTGCATTAAGGTCGCGTGGCGGCCGGCCGCTTTCCCGCCGGCCGCCTGCCCGCACCTCCCTCCCCGGACTCCTCCACCCCCCCCCGCGGAACAGATGCGTCTGGCCTGCAAGCCCGGCACTTGTCCGAGGTGCCGGGCTCATTTTTCTGACCATTTGAATGGCCAGCGGGCGGGTGCAGGCAGCTCCTCCTTAACTGAAGGAGGAGGCCTGCACTTCCCCAGCCTGCCGCACCGCATCGGGTGCCGCAGCGCCGGAATTGCGCCGCAATGCGGCACTCAGCGCCCATTTCGAGGCGCTGACACCCTCTAGTAGCGCCGGCAGCCGTTTGGGCGCGGCGCTACTGAATTTTTGGCGCGCGCAGGGGGACTTAGCGCCGGTGCTAAATTTCTGGCGCTAAAGCCCTGGCGAACCCACAACCGAATTTCTAGGCCCCTGGTGTTTTACTTCTTCAGACAGACTCCCATGCTGTAGAGGGCACATGGAGGCAGGCCAGAGAGAGAGAGATGCTTCTGGGAAGCTATCTCTTATACCCCAATTTTGGGGCCGAAATGTTCCCGCCCAGATCCGGAGGTTTCTGGGCTAAAGGGATCCAACTGCCCTATTGCCCAGTAATGGGTGATTCATCCAAACCCATTCAATTTTAAACTGTTCCTTTTCTCAGTTTAAGTGTCTCTTTTCAAATGTCTGTGCTGAGCCTTGAATGTAAAGCTGCAGTTTAAACAGCTTGGGAGGAGTGTAAACAGAAACCCATTGTCTTGTGGTCGGCTGAAACCGCAGTCTGAAGTGGATAATCCTTTGTGTACACAAAGTAGCAGTTTCTGTAAACAAACATCGATTTCCTCTGCAGGGAGGGAACTCCCGAACTGCCTTTGATTGGCAGTTTAGTCAGCCATCTTTGATCCCCCCCTTTTCACAGACACACACGAGCTGCTTCCAAGTCCTTTGTCCTTGGCCATGCGGTAGGACAGCCATTTTTATTCCTGGGCAATTTAAACCATTCAAAACTCAAGAGTACATCCTTTAATAAAATGTACAATCTTAAAGTGTGCGATTTTCACAAAGTTCTTTGATTCCAGTGTCCAAGTGCTGCCTAGCCTATGAGCTTTTAAACGCAGCCCTTTTGCGGTTCTGGGTATGTTTTAAAACATTGTCCAACCCAGAGACAATTTAAAATCACACAAAGTCTTTGTCCACGATGTGGATTAATATTTCCCGATCTTCGGGGGCTGAGGGGATTTTGCAAACCCCTACAACATCCACCCATCCCTCTCTCTCTATCTACATTATCACATCCCCATCTTACTAGCCAGCCCT
The DNA here is from genome assembly GCF_052327205.1 of Somniosus microcephalus. Taxonomy (NCBI): domain Eukaryota; kingdom Metazoa; phylum Chordata; class Chondrichthyes; order Squaliformes; family Somniosidae; genus Somniosus; species Somniosus microcephalus. The sequence goes on along the minus strand of NC_140988.1, from coordinate 82,251,696 downwards.
CACACTCATCCTCATCCTAGTGCAATAATACCAACTAACAACACACAAGGAAGCCACTTGACATTGCCACCCCAATCCATCATAGCCTCCCTCTAAAGATGTAACCCATCCATTCCTTACAATCATTGCATCATTCTCACTCAAACTTCTCTTCTTTCACTCCTTGCAGGAAAACACAGCACACAATAAGAGGGAGAGGGAGAGAACTAGAGGTGGGCCCCCATCATTGGCCACCCTCATAACAGCAGAGGAGATTGCCTTGGAAGTCTCGGGAGTGGCTGAGCAGCTGGAGGTGAGAGACAGAGAGAGGGGGAAATCTCAGCAACCTGGTGACAGAATTACATATCATACAGCTACATGGCATACATCAGTCACTCATATGGGCACTGATATCATCAACCACTGAATGGTCATCATGTGCATAATGGTATCTGTACCCATTCTTCATATGGCATATCTAACTCATCTCTTTACTCTCCCACAGGTCCATCAAGAGCCACCCCCACTGTCTAGGAGGAAGAGGAAGACAACTCCTCAAAGGAGTCTCCAGCATCTGAGGGAATAGGATCACTAGACATAAGCACAACCAGCACTAGCACAGAGATGCACACCTCGGTGGGTCCCACGCAAGATAGAGTAGTGTTGTCACCGGGTCCATCACAGGTCACAAGTGAGCAAGAGGAGATGGTGGAGACAGGGACAGCAGTGGAGACTCCTCACCAGAGGGCACAGGACGCTCCCAGCTCTGCTGAGCTGCATGCAGACGCTGAGCCTCGGGGTCCATCCAGAAAGAGGGCGATCCTGGAGGTGCAGGAAGAGATGCAGGGTGCTCTGATAGGTTTTATGACTGTAATGTCTGCAAATGTTCAGAGAATGGAGGAGTCCATCTCCAACAAGAGCACCGCCGTGTCGCAGGCAATGGTGAGTGTTGGCTCTTCTATGGATAGGATGGCCACCTGCACGGAGCAGCTAATGTGCCACTCACAGGAGCACATGGTCTCTCTGTGGAATAGATGGCAGAGGCTCATAGACCTCCAGTCTAGGAGGGATGTCAGCATAGATGTGGGTCCTCATTGCCCCACTGATGTGCAGCAAGGTGCTCTCCAGCTCCTTGCTAGCAGGGAAGTGCGGGTGGCCCTTGAGAGGGATGATGGTGAGCAGTGTTGGCTCCTCTCAAAATGCTTACACATCTCCCCCATTGCTAACCCCGTAGCACCTCGTAGAAGCATGCGTAAGAGAAAGATGTCACACAAGTAGATTCACAAGGGTAGCCACTTGGGTGTTTTAGTCAATATTAATGGCAAGATTCCGTTAATGTGATGTCAACCATAAAAATCATTATTTTCACCACTTTCCGGTCTTGGACAAATTTGTTTTGGAAGTGGCTTAGTGAGTTGGAGTGAATGGTGAGACATAATGGTACTTCCTACAATGGTGGTCAGTGTGAAAGGAATGGCTTGGTCATTGTAGGGATCCTTTATGTTGTTGCTGTGAGGTGGTGTCTACCTAGTGCAGCACATGGCAGCCATATGGATGTACTGCGTAAAGATAAGTAAATCTGGCCATGATGAGGCCATCCCTGGCCTCCCGGGCAGCAATGTGCTCGGGTGCTGGTGGGATCTGGGCTGCAGGTTCCTCCAGCTCCTGCTACTCCTCATCTTCCAGCTGATGCTCCTCCTTCTCCTCCTGCTCCTCCTCCTCTGAAGAGGCTGTGAGCTCAGTGTCTTGCTGCTCATCCTTACTGCTGCGCTATGTTGTGGAGACCCTGGCTGGTGCATACTTAAGGGGCTGGATTTTCATTGAGGAGGCGGGTAGGAGGCGGGACTACAACTTTCGGGGTTGTAGACCCGCCTCCATCGAGTTGTAGCCAACCCATGTGATTTTGACTTGATTAACCTTGTTGAGCCCGCCCAGCAGGCTCAGCAGGCCAATTAAGGGCCACCCGGCAACAAGTGACGTCACAGATTGATATTTCATCTGTCAAGAGCTTTTGACAGATGAAATATCAGCGTTTCACAGCTGTTTGAAGCTGTCAAACACTGACAATCTGTACTCTAAGTTAATTCCTTCCTCTCAGGATGATTTAGAGATCTCTCCGGAACAGAAAGCTGAATGCTGCAATTTTTGACAGATCGCGGCCATTCTGCTTTCTGTGCCAGTGAGATGAGGGACTCCCGAGACTTGACGGAAGGAAGGCTGTAAAGGTAAGTAAAACTTCCTTAAACACACTTACCTCTGCACTCATGCACCCATCACTCACCTGAACACCGAACATCTCGAACCCTCCAAGCCCTTCAGCTAACTTGGTATGGTTTGGAGCCGTCTGGAATCCCACACTTCAAGAATGAAAATAGGGATTAGGCTAAAAACTGCCTGTTAACTACCTGTTAACAGGCAGATAATTGGCACTAATCCCCTTCCCTCCTCGGGGAGGCGGCTCCCAGCACAGGTCGGATACCCGCCTCCTTTGAAACTGGCATGGAGGCGGGTTGGGGGCGGGATGGGTTCGTGCCCCCCAATTTCAGGATTTTAACCCCCCACACGCCTCCAATCCCGCCTCCACGGCCCAATGAAAATCCTGCCCAAGGGCTCCTCCAGATCTGTCAAGGCATCTGAAGTGCATTCTGAGCATGCCTATTGCCTGTTCTATGACACATCTGGTGGAAATGTGGCTTTCATTATATTTCTCCTTGGCCTCAGTACTTGGTCTCCTTTTTTTTTTGTGACATCAGCGCCGACCTGTATGGCTGCTGTTTTACAAGCTCCTCCCCAACTGGTATTTTAATGTTGTATTTAATGTATTTAATGTATTTAATATTTTATTTTAATATATCGTACTGTTAGTTTTTAGTATTCTACTGTTTAGTATTTAGCGCTCTAGTTTTAGTATTAGTAATTTAGTTGTTTTTTTTTAAATACTCTACTGTTTAACCGACCTGTATGGCTGCTGTTTTACGAGCTCCTCCCCAACTGGTATTTTAATGTTGTATTTAATGTATTTAATGTTGTATTTTAATAAATCGTACTGTTAGTTTTTTAGTATTCTACTGTTTAGTATTTAGCATTCTAATTTTAGTATTAGTAGTTTAGTTGTTTTTTTTTTAATATTCTACTGTTTAACCGACCTGTATGGCTCATGAGGGTAGCCGCTGTTTTACGAGCTCGTCTACAACTTTCCACTTTATTTATTATTTTATTGTTATTATTAAACTATTTTGCAAGTACTGTTTCTTCGCTTATCCGCTACGACCGTCAATCACTTCTGGACATAAGATCGTCCGGAGATTAGGACCTACCCCCGACTTTTCGAACTGGGATTCTGCTGCTACTACCATCTACCCTCCCACCTGCTTACCTGACTTCATTCCTGTGATCAGGAAGTGACGACGGCGCAAGCGGGGCAGACGAGCAGGTGCATTAGTGAAGCTGAGGCGACGTGAACACCACCGCCACCCCCTTCCGAGTATTCTCCTGGCGAATGTGCAGTCACTGGACAATAAGCTGGACGAACTCAGGGGGAGGCTCACCTTCCAGTGAGACATTAAGAACTGCAACGTCTTGATTTTCACTGAGACTTGGCTTGATCCATCGATACCAGCTTCGGCCATTCAACCAGAGGGATTCAACATTCACTGGCTAGACCGAACAAAGGACTCGGGGAAGAATAGAGGGGGTGGAGTATGCTTTATGATCAACAATTCTTGCTGTTCCGACGTGGAACTACTTACATCTTCTTGTTCACCCGATCTTGAACACCTGATGATCAAATGCCGACCCTTCTACCTCCCGAGAGAGTTCTCATCCGTGATCATTACAGTGGTGTATATTCCACCACAGGCCGACGCAAATAGGGCACTAAACGAGCTGTATGGGACCATTAGCAGGCTTGAAACTTCCCATGCAGAGGCTGCATTCATCATGGCTGGCGATTTCAACAAAGCCAATCTGAAGAAAGTACTGCCTAAATACCATCAGCATATCACCTGCCCAACGCGAGCCAAGAACACACTAGATCACGTTTACACTCCATTCCGGGATGGATACAAGGCCCTCCCCCTCCTCCCTTCGGCAAATCAGATCACGACTCCATCCTGCTGCTACCCACCTATAGGCAGAAACTGAAACAGGAAAAGCCTGTGATGAGATCTCTAAAACGATGGTCGGATCAATCAGACACTATGTTACAAGACTGTTTTGATTCCACTGACTGGGATATGTTCCGGAATGCCTCGGACAATGACATCAACACATATACAGATTCAGTCATTATTTTCATAAACAAGTGCATAGATGACGTTGTTCCAAGGATTGTTGTACGAACATTTCCCAACCAGAACCCATGGGTAAATGGCAATATCCGTGCTATGCTAAAAGCACGGTCCATTGCATTCAACTCTGGGGACATAGATGAGTACAAGAAATCAAAGTACGAGCTAAGAAAAACCATCAAAAATGCAAAAAAACAATACACGGATAAAGTGGAGTCACACTATCATAGCTCAGATTCGCGAAGGATGTGGAGTGGACTACAATCTATTACAGACTACAAAGGGAAACCCAGCTGTGTCATGCCCAGCAATGCCTCTCTCCCGGATGAGCTTAACACTTTTTACGCCCGGTTTGAGGCCAACAACAACTGGCCTGTTATAAGGGCGCCCGCGGCTCAGGACAACCGGGTCTTCTCAATCTCCGTGGCTGACGTGAGCAAGACTTTTAAGAGAGTGAACACCCACAAAGCACCCGGTCCAGATGGAATCCCTGGGCGTGTCCTTAGAGCATGCGCTGACCAGCTGGCAGCCGTGTTTACGGATATATTCAACTGTTCACTGTACCAGTCTGTAGTCCCCACCTGCTTCAAGATGACATCGGTTATTCCAGTCCCCAAAAAAACAAAAGTAACCTGTTTAAACGACTACCGCCCCATAGCAGTCACTTCTGTCATCATGAAGTGCTTTGAGAGGCTGGTCAAAACCCACATCAACCCCTTACTAACTGACACACTGGACCCACTCCAATTTGCTTACCGCCCAAAAAGATCTAGGGATGATGCCATCGCCACTGTACTGCACACTGCCTTATCACACCTGGATAAGAGGAACACCTATGTGAGAATGTTGTTCATGGATTATAGTTCAGCATTCAATACCATTATCCCCTCCAAACTTGTCAACAAGCTCAGTGAGCTGGGACTTAACACCTCCCTATGCAACTGGATCCTGGACTTCCTGACGGGCAGAACCCAGGTGGTGAATATAGGCAGAAACACCTCCTCCACACTGATCCTGAACACGGGAGCTCCCCAGGGTTGTGTGCTCAGCCCCCTTCTGTACTCCCTGTTTATTCACGATTGCATGGCCACGCACAACTCCAACTCCATCATCAAGTTTGCTGATGACACTACCGTTGTAGGCCTGATCACAGATGGTGACGAGACAGGCTACAGGGAGGAGGTAAGAGCTCTAGCAGAATGGTGAAAGTACAACAACCTCTCCCTCAACATCAGCAAAACAAAGGAGATGATCGTGGACTACAGGAAGCGGCAGGGGGAGGGACACACCCCAATCTACATCGAAGGGGCTGAGGTGGAGAGGGTCAGCAACTTCAAATTCCTGGGTGTATTCATTACAGAGGACTTAACGTGGTCACATCACATCGACATCGTAACGAAGAAGGCATGCCAATGCCTGTTCTTCCTCAGGAGCCTGAAGAAATTTGGAATGGCCCCCCAGATTCTCACCAACTTCTACCGGTGCACCATCGAGAGTATCCTGTCTGGCTGCATCACTACCTGGTATGGCAACTGCACCGCCACAGACCGCAAGGCTCTACAGATGGTGGTGAAAGCTGCACAACATACAATAGGAATTAAACTACCTGCTGTCCAGGATATCTACCCCGAGAGGTGCCGGGGGAAGGCCCTGAGAATCATTAAAGACACGAGCCACCCCAGCCACAACCTCTTCGCCCTGCTCCCGTCCGGTAAGAGATACCGAAGCATACGGTCTCATACCAGCAGGTTTCGAAACAGCTTCTACCCCCAGGCCATAAGACTCATGAACGTATAATTTATTATTATTTATTACTGTTGTTTTATTTATTATTACTGTATTTCTATTAGTATTTTATCATTGTTATGCCATATTTATTCCAATGTTGGGAGGACTCGTAAAAATCAACATTTTATTGTGCAGTACACATGTGTGCTGCATATATGACAAATAAAAAAATTGAATTGAATTGGGTGTCATGAGCTACATCTTCAGTGGATAGCCCTTGTCTCCAAGCAGCCAGCCAGAAAGCCTGTTTGTAGGAGTGAAGAGCTGAGGGAGGGTGGACTGGAGAAGAATTAAAGAGTCATGGCAGCTGTCAGGGAATTTGGCGCACACATGCATGATGATTTTCTGATGGTTGCAGACCAGCTGCACATTGAGGGAGTGGAAGCCCCTGCGGTTGACAAAGATGCCTGCGTTATGATGGGGTGCCCTGATGGCCCCATGTGTGCCGTCGATGATGCCCTGCACCCTTGGGAAGCCAGCCAGAGCGGCAAAGTCAGCGCCCATTCAGTAACACTGGCTTCATCCGCGGCAAAGTCGATATTGTAGGATTTGACCGGTGCCAATATCAGTGGGTGCATGTGCCTGAAGGATTTTTGGACTTTTAAAATGGATATGTACCCTTTTAAAATGGAGATGCACTTGGGCTGCGTTTCAAAATGGAATTTGGACTTTTGCACTTTAAAAGGACTGACTTCTGGTTTTTGTGAATATAGCAGGAACTGTCTGTCTTTTGGGTTGCCATGGGACCAGTCTCGATGCTGACGTCGTGAAAGGCAGAGGCTTGTGTGATTTGTGGAAAATCACCTTTTGTTCATGGAGCCGGGATGTCTGGATGGACAATGAGGTTTGCAGGCCAAAAGTAACACCTCTGGACTCTTTCAATGAAGGAGCAGTCAAGAACTTAACAAACAATTAGCACTTCGAGAACTGCTCATCTATAGTAATGGCCTACCATTATTTTCATCAAGATGACCAATCCAGGACAGAGACGTCACCAGGAAGACCAACTAGCGTCTCTGCGACCATGGTAACCAGGAATCGCACAGCCAGTTTTGTGTATTATATGGGGTATAAATATGCTGAACTTTGGGGATTCAGTGCTTGCTTTTCTCTACCATCTGTAACAGGGTTCTCCACGTAGCTACGCGTCCATCAACTCTCCAGAAACGCCCAAAGTGAGTGCCTCGCCGTACCACCTGAACATAACTCTCTAGGCCTCATCACATGCCTCTGTTAGGCACGGTTTTGCCTCTGGAGTCGAACGGACCCGGGACCGCGTGAATCAACGACAAGGGCTAGTAATTATATCCAGCATACACCTCTAGAAATCCCCAGGGCTTCCCGTGTGTTTGGCTGCTGAGGAACTGCAAATGTCCAAGATGCAAGCTAATACGCGCGTGTGTGTCAGGAGGCTTCCAAGTGTGGGTTCTGACCAAACCGAGAGGGGTTTATTTAGAAGGGTTTTTCCATTATCTAGGCTTAGATTCTGGGAATGGGTTGGTTCGGCGTAACTAACAGGGTTGGTATTTTAGTCTATGCTGTAAGCGAGAGGAGTAGTGGTTGTCATTTTGTGAGTGTAATAAAAGGAATCGATCTTTGACCAAACTGAACCATTTTGTTTCATCTACCCATAGTAACTCCTTGGGTCCAAACTTGGGGGCTGTGGGGCTTGTGGCTCGCGATTTAATTCGGAAGACCAACCGGGTGGCATCCGGTCACGGCTGGGTTACACAGTAATCCCGCTGGGGACGCTGCGCATCGGGCATAGGAGAAGACCTATCTGGCCTTGGTCTCTGTGTGGGATTACCCGCTAATCGACGGGCTAGGCAGGGACTATTGGCAAAAGCGCCTGCCGTCCAAGGGAAACAACCCAAACCGGGGAGTTTTGCCTGCTCGGGTTGACTCAAGGGAGAGTCATAGAAACACGGGGCATGCAAAAACACTCTACAATATAATTGGCTGGCTTGTCAAACAGGGCATCGGTGACCTGTGTGATGCATCTGTGGGCAGCCGACTGCGAGATGCCACAAATGTTTGCTGCAGATCCCTGGAAGGAGCCTGAGGTGAAGAAGTTGAGGCTGTTGATGATTTTGACAGCCGCTGGTAAGGCTTGTCCACCCGTTCCCCTGGGCTGCAGGTCTTGCTCCAGCAATCTGCAAATGTCTGTGGCAACCTGGCGTGATAGCCTGAGCCTCCTTTGGCCCTGCTGCTCAGTCATGTTGAGGGAGATCATTCTCTGCCTGTATACCCTGTGTTGGGGGTATCGCCTCCGGCACGGTGCAGCCCTGCGCTAATGCCCTCTGTCCTGTGCAGCATCAGGTGGTTGAGGAGAAGGTTGGTGGTGTTGTTGTTGGTGCTGCTGGTGTTGGGGCTCATCGTGGTCCGATTCTGAGGGCCAAGGCGAGAGAGTGAGACCCATGCTGATGGAATAGATGGCAGGTCAAGTAGAGCTGAGAGAAGCAATCTGTCAATGGAGAGATAGGTTGTATCAATGAGGTGAGACTGAATGGCAACTTTGCTGCAAACACTTGCAGCCTGTAGAAAGCTAAATGTGTGCTGGGAATACAGTCAACAGCTTCTGCCTGAGGAAAGTGATCATTTGTGAGGTGGGAGCTTTTAGAGGAAATTTCATGCTGTCATCTAATCAGCTGGATTAGTGGCCACTCAACTCCTGCCTCAGACTAATGACATGGTTCCCGAGCTGCATGAATCCCGTGGGCACCCAGGAATATTTGAAAGATAGGCTTGAAAAGGGACTTAAAGGGTCTGACAACAAGGTGGTAATGATTTGAATTAAGTCGGCCGCCTCTGCTGGTGAAGTCGTTGCCACACCGGCAATCAGGCCCAAGGGAAAGGTGCATGGGGTGGAATGATGGCTGGTTCCTGACCCGCTCCAACTTATTTCAAATTTCCCACCCGACCCACCTCCGATCACGCCTGCACGGACCCCAGAAAATTCTAGCCGAAGTCTTAGTTCTTCCAGGTGATATATTACTTACTTTTTTAAATGCTGCTCTGAACTCCTGAACTGTATTCACTTCCACTGTAAATTGCTGACTTTACTTTCTTATTTTTCACTTGGGACTCTCTCACACTACCAGGGTTTAACTGGTACTAAACTGTTGCCATATGCAGTTTCGATCGCCTTATCTGAGGAAGGATGTTCTTGCCATGGAGGGAGTTCAGCGAAGATTCACCAGGCTGATACCTGGGATGGCAGGAATGATGTATGAGGAGAGATTGGGTCGATTGGACTTATACTCGCTGGAGTTTAGAAGAATGAGAGGGGATCTCATTGAAACTTATAAAATTCTGACAGGGCTGGACAGACTAGATACAGGAAGGATGTTCCCGATGGTCAGGGAGTCCAGAAGCAGGGGTCACAGTTTAAGGATAAGGGGTAAGCTATTAAGGACAGAAATGAGGAGGAATTTCTTCACCCAGGGAGTGGTGAATCTGTGGAATTCTCTACCACAGAAGGCAGTAGAGGCCAATTCATTAAATATATTCAAGAAGGAGTTGGATATATTTCTTAAGGCTAAAGGGATCAAGGGATATGGGGAGAAAGCAGGGACAGGGTACTGAATTTGGATGATCAGCCATGGTCGCATTGAATGGCGGAGCAGGCTAGAGGGGCTGAATGACCTACTTCTGCTCCTACTATGTTTCTATGTCTATGTTTCGCAGCTTTCTGTTTAAAAACCCGACTACAAACATATGGGTCTTTGCTCACTTCTTTTCTATCCCCACATGAAGTTGTGGCTTGGTTCCTCACCTCTTCCCCATCCAAGTGTTGGCCAAAGGAGCTGCCAATCAAACCTGCTGCCTTGCCCCTTCCCTTTAAAACTAGGCCCAGATATTCCGATCCCTACGGGTGAGTACACGCTCATCGCCCACCCATAGAGACATCGGAAATGCGAGTTTCAGGCATGCACAGCGCATGCGTTGAAAACCGGCATTTCCGATCTGTCAAGAATGGCCTTGACAGATCCTCCGGCTGCCCTGGAGAAGGGCCTTTGCGGGCAGATAGTTCTGCTTTTTGGAGACCCTCCGCTCGCAGAAAACCCTGACAATTCTTATGCCTGGTAAAAGCAGGTGTAAGGCTTGCTTTTACCAGGATAAGAGTTTTTAAAAAAAATTTAAAATTTTTCACTGATTTATCATTTAAAAATACTTTAAAAAAAAGGTAAGTTTATTTTTAGCCCGGTAAAAAACTTTAATTATTTTTTTCAAAAATGTTTGTTTAAAATACAAAATCTATGGCAATTTCAAGTCATTTTAAAAATGTGATTTTTTTTTTTAATTTATTTAAAGTTTTACTATGTTTTTGGGGTGATCTCCATTCATATATTTGACAGGTCTTCCTGTCAAATGTATGAAGGGAGATTCCCTTCTGTGATTGGCTCCCCGTGGCCCACATGATCCCAGGGACGCTGCAAACTGCCTGCGCCTCTGGGATACATGGGCCCTGCACACTTGGAGTTTGGAGAGGCCCAGGAGCAGAAGTGTGTGCATCCTGGGAGCCCGCAGGTAAGGGCGTAGATTTTTTATATTATATTATATTAGAAAATACGGGCCTAGCTTCAGCAAAGCTCAATGGAAATTGACATTCCAACCCCCTAAAATCTGAATGTTTGCCGGGAGCTCCAGAAATTAGATGATCATCATGGGTAATGTTAGATCTGTGATCCTGAGAGTATGATGTTTTCAAATAACTACACGGATGCTGTAACTTAACAATCAACAGGTGTTTACTGGAGTAGGGTAGTCTCAAGATTGGGGGTACAGAGGCATGCTCAAGGCTTATATACAGGTGTGGTCACTGCCAGTACTACAGTATACAGGAGCTGTAAAAGTAGTTCTCTCTTAAAGGTACATACACTACAATTCCTCCCCTTTTAGATTAGCAGTACCCATAATATTCAAATAACAATTAACACTTTAACATGCACATTAAACAAAAATAGTCCATTTATAGATTCAGTCTTTGGGGCGGCTTCCTGATCCTTTCTGGATAGCGCCTTTCCTGAGGTTCTTGTTCTTGGTGCGGAGGCGATTCTGGCACCTTTTCGTCGGTTAGTTCATCAGTTTCCACTGCTACTGGTTCTGAGGTAGATGTTACCGGTATGTCGGGTTCATCCCCAGGTACTCGAGACATGGGGTTGACTCGTTCCTGTGACGAAAAGATCTGATCGACGTGGCGTCTCACAATGTTCTCCCCGACATCCACTGTGTACATTAATGGCCCCTGCCTTGTGCATATCGTTCCGGGTTGCCATTTCTCTGTTCGGTAGTCACGGGCCAAGACTGGTTGCCCTACATTGAAGCTCCTTGTCGGCTTCTCATTGATGTGCTGGAATTGTTTATCCTCAACATTTCTTCGCACATTTGGTCTGAGCAAATCCAAACGAGATCTCAAACTTCGGTTAAAGAACATCATGGCCGGGGTCTGGTTGGTGACTGCATGTGTCGCATTTCTGTAGGCTAATAGGAAATTGTCCACCTTATGCTGTAGTGGAATTTCATCGTCGCACATGGCCTTTATCACCATTTTAAAGGTTTGTACGAACCTCTCAGCCAATCCATTTGTGGCTGGATGATACGGGGCGGATGTGTAATGCCTTACCCCATTCCTTCTCATAAATTTCCGAAACTCTTCGGACACAAACTCTGGTCCATTATCAGAGCAAATCTGCTCTGGCAAGCCGTTCCTAGCAAATATGGTCCATAGGACTGCAATCGTTTTCTCTGTAGTGGTTGAGGAAATTTTTATCATCTCAGGCCATTTCGAGTGCGCATCCACTGCTATTAAGAACATTGAGTCCATGAATGGACCAGCAAAATCAATATGCACCCGTTGCCATGGAGAGGAGGGCCACTCCCATGGGTGTAGAGGGGCATGTGGTGGTGCATTTTTGGACCTTCTGGCATCCTGAGCAGCTCTTGGTTAGGTCCTCGATTTGTTAATCGATCCCCGGCCACCACACATAAGCCCTAGCAAGGCGTGTCATTTTCACCCCTCCCAGATGACCTTCATGAAGCTCATTTAGCACTCTCTCCCTTAACTTGGGTGGAATCACCACTCAGGATCCACACATCACTGTCCCCTGGCATACTGACAGCTATTCTATTCTGGATGAGAATGCTGGCAACAGTGAGTCGCCATGTGTTGGCCATCCCCTCACCGTCAAATGATATACCCGAGACAGTGTCGGATCATTGCGGGTCTCCTTCTCTATATCCGTGTTAGTTACTGGCAATCGTTCAATTATTGACGAATAAAATATCTCGATAGGGTCCACCGCTGGTGCTTCCTCCACAGTGGGCAGTGGCAAGCGTGATAGCCCATCAGCGTTTCCATGCTGTTTCGTGCCTTTATATTCTATTTCATATTGGTTCGCCCCTAGAAAAAGGGACCATCTTTGTAACCGTTGTGCAGTCATCACCGGAACGCCCTTCTTTGGATTAAAGATGGAGGCAAATGGTTGGTGGTCAGTTAGCAAGGTGAACGCCTGCCCATGCAGATAGTGGTTGAATTTTTTTACTCCCCATACTAGGCTGAGGGCCTCCCTGTCAATCTGGGCATAGTTGCGCTCGGCTGAGGTTAGTGACCGAGACGCAAAGGCTACTGGCCTCTCCAACCCGTCTGAGAATTTGTGCGACAGCACCGCTCCAATACCGTAGGGTGATGCATCACATACCAAACGAATTGGTAGTGCTGGGTTGAAATGGGCCAACACCTCTTTTGATGTGATCAATTCTTTGCACTTCTGGAAAGCTCGTTTACGTTCGTCATTCCACTTCCATGGTATGCCTGTTTGCAGTAGGGTGTTCAGTGGGTGTAATACCGTAGACAAATTTGGCAAGAACTTATGGTAGTAGTTTACCAGCCCGAGGAACGACCTCAGTTGTGACACATTTTCCAGTGCTGGAGCCTTGACTACTGCCTCAATCTTTTCAGGGGACTTATGTAACCCCTCTTCATTGATAACGTGGCCACAATACGAGATCTGCTTCTGGAAAAACTCACACTTGTGGTGATTAGCTCGTAGCCCATATTCCTTTAATCTAGTGAGCACCTTCTCCAGATTGGCGAGGTAATCACTGTCATTTTTGCCCGTGACCAGGATATCGTCCAAATAACACTCGGTCCCTGGAATCGCTTGCAGGACTTGATCCATCGCCGTTTGCCAAATAGCCGGAGCCGATGCTACCCCAAACACCAGCCGGTTGTATTGGTAGAGACCTTTATGAGTGTTGATCGTGAGGTATTGTTTCGAGGCTTCTTCTACCTCCATTTGCAAGTATGCCTGGGCTAGATCAATTTTGGTGAAGCGTTTACCTCCAGATAGCGAGGCGAAAATATCTTCAATTCGTGGAAGCGGATATTGTACCGTGTGAAGGACTGGGTTCACTGTCACCTTAAAATCCCCACAGATGCGGACCTTCTTTGGTTCCCCAGGCATATTACTCAACGGCCTCTTCATTACAGGAATGATGGGTGTAGCCCACTCACTCCAGTCTACTTTGGACAGTACTCCTGAATGATCAGACCCTTCCAGCTCTGCTTCGATGGCTGGTCTGATCACATAAGGCACTGGTCTGGCCTTAAGAAACTTTGGGCTTGCATTTTCCTCTATTTTAATCATTGTTGTTATGACTTTTAGTGTTCCGAGTCCCTCCTGGAACACTTCTTTTGCGTCAGTTAGCATTTTTGACAGTCGTCCAGGTGTGACGTCATCATCCTTTTTGGCCTCAACCTTCAGTGCCTGTATGGAATGCCAATCTAATTGTATCTTCCAGATCCATTCACGTCCTAGTATTGGTGGTCCTCCATCTGGCAATACATATAGGTCCATTTTAGGTATTTCCTGGCCTTTGTATATCACTTTCACCCTTATTTTCCATTTGGGGTAGATTTTTGCCCCGTGTACGTCTTCAAGACAATCTCTGTAGCTTTCAAGGGTATGTGTGAAAATAGCCGCTTGTACTCCCTTTGGTTTATGATTGTTAGGGCTGATCCTGTGTCCAATTCCATTTTCACTTGGACTCCGTCTATCTTGAGTGTGACCCAGATAGTCTGGTGATCCTCCATTTTGGTTACCTTATGTAGTTTCAGACAACCCAGCTCCTTGCTTCCGGAGTCTGTATCACTTTTCTGTTCATCTGAACTACTGTCCATCACCTTATGTACCTTTTTGTACTTCTCCTGTGGAGATTTCTTGCTGTTGGTTTTCTTCCCTGACCTGCAGACTCTTGCTATGTGTCCTGCTTTTCCACACTGTCTGCACACTTGGTCCTTGAACCAACAATCCTTCTGATCGTGTGTTGTTCTGCCGCAGCAATAACACTTCCCTGTTCCATATGACATTTCATTGGTGCCATATTCTTGTGGTCTCCGTTGTATCTCTGCAGCGCCCCTTGCAGCTGCTTCATGTGATACTGCCATGCTGAAAGCCTTGTCCAGCGTAAGATCCTTTTCTGATGGAAGCCGTTTCTGGGTTCCTTCACTTTGAAGCCCACACACAAACTTGTCCCTTAACGTATCTGCTAGTCCCACTCCAAACTGGCAGTGTTTTGATAGCTTGCGCAGTTCCGTTAAGTACTCAGCATTAATTTCATCTTTATGTTGGTTCCGTTTGTGGAACTTAAATCTTTCTGCTATCAGCAGCGGTGTGGGGTTTAAGTGGTCCTGTAGGATTTTTACTATGCTTCCGAAATTCTTATCCATGGGCTTCTCTGGGGTTATTAGGTTTCGCAGTAAGCCATAAGTTTTTGCACCCATGGAATTTAACAAAACCAGTGCTTTCCTAGCATCTGGCACTTCATTCACCCTGCAGTACACCTCAATGTGTTCCCCATATGTCGCCCAATCTTCGACTTCATTGTCGAGCGCAGAGTTACTGCCACTCTTCGGCATCCCTGGGTGTGATTTAACTGTCAAAATTGGCGTCTCCCGCGCTCTCCCTTCTTCTCCGCTGGCACAAAATGGCATCTCCCGCGCTTTCCCTTCTTCTCCGCGGCTCAATGGCATCTCCCGCGCTCTCCCTTCTTCTCCCCGCGGACGCAGTTCAGCCCTTGAGCCCTTGCTGTGCTCTGCGCCTTCTCCTGTGCGCCTTTCCCATTTCTGCCGCTCGGTCCTGAACCCAGCTGCTGCTTTACCCTCTCTCTCTCTCTGTTTTTGTTTTTCCTCGACGCCGCTCGGTTTTCAACTCCCGGCTGCGCCCTGTGCGCTTCACCCTCTCTCTTACCCGTCGACGCTGCTCGGCTTTTTCTCTGCCATCGGTCGGCTCCAGCCGCCGCTGTTCGGGAAGGGTCTGTGCTGGATCATCGTGGCTGGGGAACCAAGCCCGGCTCTCAACAGCCTCCTCTGCGATGTTCACTCTCTGCCGGACGACTGGGCGGTTGCTAGTGGTCGACGCCCATGCTTCTGGCCTCGACTTTCTTCCACCGCCCTCCCGGAGCGAATCCTTGAAGGGAAATGCAGAGTTGCAGGTAGATTCGAATCGACACTTGTCGCCACTGTTAGATCCGTGATTCTGAGAGTATGATGTTTTCAAATAACTACACGGATGCTGTAACTTAACAATCACCAGGTGTTTACTGGAGTAGGGTAGTCTCAAGACTGTGGGTACAGAGGCATGCTCAAGGCTTATATACAGGTGTGGTCACTGCCGGTACTACAGTATACAGGAGCTGTAAAAGTAGTTCTCTCTTAAAGGTACATACACTACAGGTAACATCACCAATGTCTGGCTTTAATGAACATCCTCCAAGTGCCTGCAGCCTGTGGCCTTTCTCTTTTGAACCTGTACAAATTGAATCTGTCTTAAAACCCAACACTTAAATGCAACTCTTTTCCAAATAATTTCTGATGGAAAAATGGTCAAAAAATCCCAAAACATAACAAGCAATCAACAGCTTTTTTGCCAAGGGTAGGGTATAAAAGAAAATATACCCCATGATGACAAACTTATCAGAGCTCGAGAGGTGAATCTCTTCTCAAGGTCACCCCACAGTGCAAGGTTTCAGTCAGCAAGAATTGTAGAATTTTCTACGCTGCCAATGTCAATCCCTTTGAATTCAACTGTTGATGCCTGTCTTTTGCTTTGCTACCCTTTTAATATCATTGAACTGTTTTCAGTTTTCATACTAAGATCTTGTTGTGGTGAATATAATATTCCATTGATGGGTAACTATCTCCTCTGTCTGCCTTTTAGAATTGAAATGAGGCGATTCTTTGCTTCTACTGCCAGCACATCCAATTTCTTTCCTGAACATTGTGGTTTGTGCATAGTTTGTGACATCTTCCACACAATCTTCTCATCAGATTGCAGCCAGAGGATCTCTGCATGTGTCTTGATAGGGATCAAAATTTAAATGGGGATTCATTGTCATTCATTGTGTCAGGATGGCGACTGATTTAGCAGAGAAAGCTTATGCAGAATTTTTCCTCAAAAAGCAAATCAAATAAAATGCTCTTCTGACCAGATCCTGGAATATAATGAATTAAATTTTTACTCACAAATTTCCACTTTGATCTCTGCCGAAGGCTGTGGTAAAATCACAAAAATCTGAGGGCTGAATTTTGCCGGCGCTCAGAGGGCGGGTTTGGAGGCAGGTCCACTGTCAAAATCAAAAAGGTTGCCAGCGGGCCGGTGTCCCGCTCTGAACCTGCCTCCTTGTGAGTTTCCCTTGTGCCAGCTCTGCCTGTGCATTGCAGACCCGGCACGAAGTGGCGGGTCAGGCAATTCTGATAGTTAGCAGGGTAGTTAAAGCAATTGAATCAACATTTTACCATGTCCAAAGCATTTTCCCAAGTTTTCCGCGCGGTTCCCATTGCCCGGGGATCATGCTAGGTAAGTATGTCGGATTCTGAACAACTTTCCATTTCTTTCATTTGGTCACAGCTGCAAAGGTGGTATAAAAGCTACCATTTTACAGCTGGTCACTTTCCAATCTCAGAAGCTTCAGCCTTCAGTATTTGGAACCCACCTTTGAGCTTTATGCACTTTTGAAGTGTTTGGAGTAATCTCTCTATCCACTGTCACTTCTTTGGAACAACCTATCTCAACATTGACAGATTACTCCTGTCAACTCAACCTCACCTGCCATCTATTCCATCAGCATTGGTGCCCTTGAAAAAATCTCACCTTGGTCCTCAGAATCCTAATATGATCAGCCCCAACATCAGCATCACTGGGCACACCAGCAGCACCAACATCCACACCAACCTTCTCCGCATTCAACTGATGCTGCACTGGACACAGAGCATCACCACCCATGCACATTGCTACCCGGGACGCCAGCGATGGACTCACCATAGCCAGATTTGCTTCACTTAAAACTGTATATCCTGGCTGCCACATGATGCACCAGGTTGGCACCACCCCACACCAGCACCATAAAGCATCCCAGCACTGCCCAAGCCATTCCTTTCACACTCATCACCATTGTGGGGGGGGAGGGGGTGGACGTTATGTCTCACCATTCACTGCAACTCACTAAGACACTTTCAAAGTTGCACACAAATCTGTCCAAGAATGCAAAATGTTGAAAATAAAGATTTCAATGTTTGACAGCACATTACCAGAAACTTCACATGAACATTGGCTAAACCACCCAAGTGCCTATCCTTGTGTGATGTTAGTTGGTATGCTTGCAGTAGGATGAGGGTGAGTGTGAGGGGTGGCTAGTGAGATGGGGAAGTGATAATGTAGATAGAGAGGGATGAGTGGCAGTGTAAGGTAAGTTAGTGTGAGTAAGGATGTGCAGAAGTAGGGTAGGGAAGACAGGGTGATGGGGATGTGATGAGTAGCACAGCAGGATGAGGTTGAGTATGGTTTTGCAGTAACGTTTTGTGATCTACTGATATCATTGAAAGGTTTGCGCCACTGCAGCCTGGTCCTCCTGACGACATCCCTGCTTGTGTCCTCCTGTGCAATGTGCAACCAGGCTGTGTTAGTATCCTGGGGAGGTCTCTTCCCCCATTGGAAGGGAAGAGAACTTCCCTATGTGCTGTGACTCCCTCCATAAGCATATGGAGGGAGTCATTGGAGAGCCTGGGTGCAAGCGTGCATCTTTGTGCAGTGCTTGTCAGTGTTTGCAGCTCCTCAATGCTGTAGAACACTGACAACAGAACTGTCAAAATCAATTTGCACATGGCCCCTTTATGGAAATCGGCTGATGACGCATCATCAACTGAAGTCATCAGGCCTGCTTCCTATTAATTGGCCGGGAACCTCGCAAGGTGGGCTTAACAAGGCCCATCATCGGAATATCTTGTTGGAGGCTGGAATCGAGATAGATGCGAGGTCCCCACACACCACCGACATCACTTGCCCCGGACCCGCCGAAGTTGGAAAAATCCAGCCCTGAGTGTGGGGTTAGCTCGCTGTCTTTTCACCTCAAGAAGTGCTGAAGTGCTCTTGCAGAGAGCCGGCACAAGCTCAACGGGCCGAATGGCCTCCTTCTGAGCTGTAACCATTCTATGATTCTATGAAGTCCAGTTCAAATTCAGCCCAGCCCAATGGAATGAAACACTACTGTCCCTACTGGCTTTAAAATCACATGTGAAATGAGTTTGGGGCAATCCACACTCAATCCAATTCCGAGCAAGTGTGCAACGGCAATAAACTGCACCTGGTTTGGCACTACATTGGTTATTTCAATCAGAGAGGCCAAAAGCAGGGATACTTTTGCACTGGTCCATTAGGGGTACTGGCTGAAATTGAGGCTTGACACATTGTGAAAGGAACTTTGTTCTTCATCCAACTTGTGCTGTACCTTACCAGAGAGTGCTTGATGCCAAAACTAGACTTTGAAATGTGAAAATGCTCCTTTCTTTATTTTGATGAGCAAAGCTATGCACAAGAAAAATATATATATGTAAAAAAAACAGTTTTAATCAATTTACTCAGATGAACAGATTGCAAAAGTCAAAATATTCTCCATGAGTCTACTTGAATAATTTGTTGCCTGAAATCATTACATTAATTTTCCATCTGCTACAAGAAGAAACATCTGCAGAAGCAGAATGGTTGAATTCAAAACAATTACACAGTAAATATGCCAGGCGGCCTAAACGATTGTATCTCAAAAATAACATTTATTTAAAAGAAACTCTCCTGAAAAATGAAGGAAAGCAAGTGTAAAGAATAACGAAAGAAAGCAAGTGTAAATTTAAAGTGTAATTTAAAACTTAACCAAGAAATCACAGCAAAGCTAAAAGTCATTCTGAGTGGAAATCTACAGATACATCTACCTAGTTAGGTCAAAGTTTTTTTTTAATCGGTTTTGTTCAGTGTCCATTAAGTCAAACAGTCTCAGATATTTCAGAAATGGTGATATTTTGTCATTTTGTTATGTGTACTATGGTTCAAAGTGGGTAATTTTAACTTTGGGTGATAGTGCAATATCAGATCAATTGTCTGGGAGAGCCATATAACGGGCGGCTAAATCAATATCGAACATTTTGCACTATCACCCAAAGTCAAAATTACCCCCAAAATGTTAGGGTTATAATATGAAAGGTTAAACTGAAGTCCCGTCAGCCATCACAGGTGGCTGGAAACAATTCCATGGCACTGTTAGAAGAACAGCAAGGGCATTCTCCCTAGTGTTCTTGGTCAACATGACTAAGAAGTAGATTATCTGGTCATTATCTCATTGCCGTTTGCGCAGCCTTGCTGTGTGTATTTTGGCTGCTGCTTTCCTACATTACAACATTTTACACTTCAAAAGTACTTCATTGATTATAAAGGACTGGCAGCTCAATATTCCGGGGAATATAATCTTCAGGCAAGACAGAGGGGTGTGTAAATGAGGAGGGGGTGTCGCAATATTAATCAAGGAGTCAGTTACTGCTGTAAGGAGGGATGATATCTTAGCAGGTTCCTCTAATGAGGCCATATGGGTAGAACTTAAAAACAAAAAGGGGGCAAGCACTTTGCTGGGGGTGTACTATAGGCCCCCAAACAGTCAGGGGGAGATAGAGGAACAGATATGTAGGCAAATCTCAGAGAAGTGTACAAATAATAGGGTAATAATAGTAGGGGATTTTAACTTCTCCAATATTAACTGGGATAGTCAGAGTGTGAAAGGCTTAAAGGGTGCGGAATTCTTAAAGTGCATCCAGGAGAACTTTTTGAGCCAACATGTAGAAAGTCTGACAAGAGAGGGGGCGGTGCTGCACCTAATTCTAGGGAATGTAACCGGGCAAGTGGAAGAAGTGTCAGTAGGAGAGCATTTTGATGAAAGTGACCATAATTCGGTGAGATTTAAGGTAGCCATGGAAAAGGACAAAGATGGACTGTAAATAAAGGTTCTAAATTGGGGGAAGGCCGATTTTAATATGATAAGGCAGGATCAGTTAATTGCAGGGAAATCCACATCAGAGCAGTGGGAGTCTTTCAGAAAGGAAATAGAGAGAGTACAATGCCAACATGTTCCTGTAAAGGTCAAGGGTGAGACCAACAAGCCCAGGGAACACTTGATGTCAAGGGATATACAAGAATTGATTAGCAAAAAAAGGGAGGTTTTTGGCAGATACAAAGGACTAAAAACAGTGGAAGCCCTAGAGGAGTATAGAAAGTGCAGGGGGGTAATTAAAAAAGAAATTAGGAGAGCGAAGAGGGGGCATGAAAAAACACTGGCGGGCAAAATAAAGGAAAATCCCAAGGTGTTTTATAAGTATATTAAGGGCAAGAGGATAACCAGGGAAAGAGTAGGGCCCATTAGGGACCAAAGTGGCAATCTGTGTGTAGAGCCAGAAGATGTGGGTAAGGTTTTAAATGGATATTTTGCATCTGTGTTCATTATGGAGAAGGGCGATGTAGGCATAGAAATAAGGCAAGGGGATTGTGATGTACTTGAACAAATTAGTATTGAGAGGGAGGAGGTACCAGCGGTTTCAGCGGGCTTAAAAGTGGATAAATCCCCAGGCCCAGGCAAGATGTATCCCAGGCTGCTTTGTGAGGCAAGGGAGGAGATTGCAGGGGCTCTGACACAAATTTTCAGAATCTCTCTGGCCACAGGGGAGGTGCCAGAGGACTGGAGGACAGCTAACGTAGTACCATTATTCAAGAAGGGTAGTAGGGATAAACAAGGGAATTACAGGCCAGTGAGCCTAACATCAATGGTAGTGAAATTATTGGGAAAAATTCTGAGGGACAGAATTAGCCTGCACTTGGAGAGGCAAGGATTAATCAAGAATAGTCAGCATGGCTTTGTCAGGGGGAGATCATGTCTGACCAATTTGAGTGAATTTTTCGAGGGGGTGACTAGGTGTGTAGATGAGTGTAGTGCAGTTGATGTAGTCTACATGGACTTCAGTAAGGCTTTTGACAAAGTCCCACATGGGAGACTGCCAAGGCATAGAATATAAGAGCAGGGAGTTTATGATGGAGCTGTACAAAATGCTAGTTAGGCCACAGCTGGAATACTGTGTGCAGTTCTGGTCGCCACACTATAGGAAGGATGTAATTGCATTGGAGAGGGTGCAGAGGAGATTCACCAGGATATTACCTGGGCTGAAGCGCTTCAGCTATGAAGAGAGAATGGACAGGTTGGGTTGTTTTCCTTAGAGCAGAGAATGCTGAGGGGGGAACTGATTGAGGTGTACAAAATTATGAGGGGCATAGATAGGGTAGATAGAAAGGAACTTTTCCCCTTAATAGAGGGGTCAATAACCAGTGGGCATAGAAACATAGAAGATAGGAGCAGGAGTAGGCCATCCGGCCCCTCGAGCCTGCTCCGCCATTCAATGCGATCATGGCTGATCATCTAAATTCAGTACCCTGTCCCTGCTTTCTCCCCATATCCATTGATCCCCTTAGCCTTAAGAAATATATCCAACTCCTTCTTGAATATATTTAATGAATTGGCCTCAACTGTCTTCTGTGGTAGAGAATTCCACAGGTTCACCACTCTCTAGGTGAAGAAATTCCTCCTCATCTCAGTCCTAAATGGCTTACCCCTTATCCTTAGACTGTGACCCCTGGTTCTGGACTCCCCCACTATCGGGAACAGCCTTCCTGCATCTAGTCTGTCTAGTCCTGTTAGAATTTTATACGTTTCAATGAGATCCCCTCTCATTCTTCTGAACTCTAGCATATATAAGCCTAATCGACCCAATCTCTCTTCATACGTCATTCCTGCCATCCCAGGTATCAGTCTGGTGAATCTTCGGTGCACTCCCTCCATGGCAAGAACATCCACTCCCTCCATGGCAAGAACATCCTTCCTCAGATAAGGCGACCAAAACTGCACACAATACTCAAGGTGCGGTCTCATCAAGGCCCTGTACAACTGCAGCAAGACATCCTTGCTCCTGTACGCGAATCCTCTCGCTATGAAGGCCAGCATACCATTTGCCTTCTTAACCGCCTGCTGCACCTGCATGCTTACCTTCAGCAACTGGTGCACAAGGGCACCCAGGTCTCGTTGCACTTCCCCTTTTCCCAATCTATTGCCGCTCAGATAATAATCTGCCTTCCTGTTTTTGCCACCAAAGTGGATAACCTCGCATTTATCCACATTATACTGCATCTGCCATGCATCTGCCCAATCGCCCAACCTGTCCGAATCACACTGGAGTTTCTCTGCAGCCTCCTCACAGCACACTCACCCACCCAGCTTTGTGTCATCTGCAAACTTGGAGATATTATTTTTCTCAATATTGAGTTCAACAATTTCAGATCATAACCTCGGCCCCTATTACATTTTTACTTATAATTTTTTTCCACCCCTTTGTTTTGGGTTTTCCCTTCTTCCTATTTCCTTTTTTTTCTCTCTCCCACATGGCAGCTGTCTCTCATTCTGCCAGAACATTTCACACCTAATCTGAGCCGTCTTTTGTCTCCACTAGTCCTATTACCATCTCGTCTGGTTTTGAATACCTCTTAATGTCTCTTTACCTCTTTTGTTCTATTGCAGCCCTGCCTTTGATCTATTTCATTTCCTTTCCAGTTTTGAAAAAGGGTTCACCCGAAACGTCGACTCTAATTTCTCTCTACGGATGTTGCCTGGCCTGCTGAGTTTTTCCAGCATTTTCTGTTGTTATTTCGGATTTCCAGCATCTGCAGTATTTTGCTATCGTCGATATTATTTCTAGTTCCCTCGTCTAGATCATTAATATATTTTGGCCCAGAAATTCGGTTTGGAGGCTTCCGACCTGCACTTACCTTGTGCGCCGGCCATTGTGCTGTGGGCCCGTGTGGGATTCCGATCCTGGGCCTCCTCCAACTGCTGGCGCACAGTGCTTGTGTATCCCAGGGGCGCAGTTAGTTCGAAGCGTCCCCGGGATCACTTGGGCCACGGAGAGCCAATGGTAGCAGGGAATGCTTCATTCATAAATTTGACATGAAGAGCTGTCAAACCTATAAATACTATAAGCCCCAAAACATAACTAAAACTTGAAATAATTTTTTTTTTAAATCACATTTTTTAAATAACTATAAATTGCATGAAATAACTATTTTAAACAATTTTAAATTTTATAAAAAATTAATTACATTTTCTAATGGGGCTAAAAATATTCTTACACTTATTTAACGTATTTAAAAATAATAAACCTGTGGAAAAAATGTTTTAATTTTATTTAATTCACCATTTACCTTGTTAAAAGCAGGCCTTGCGTCTGCTTTTAAAAAGTGTAACTGCTGGAGACTTACCCTCCCGGAGAAACCTGCAAAAAAAACGTAAGTTCGATTCGCACGCGCTGCCTCTCCGGCGCACGCGTTCCACCTGTCAACCCCTTCATTCAAGGGAACAGAAGTTCCGGTTTGCCGCGCATGTTCAGTGCATGCACGAAACTGACACTTTCGTTGGGCCTACACATGAGTACCCAGCGCATACTCACGTGTGGGGAACCGAATCTCCGGGCCATTGTGAATGACTGGGGTCCTAGCACCGATCCCTGCAGTACCCCACTAGTCACTGCCTTCCACTCGGAAAAAGACCCGTTTATTCCAACTCTTTGCTTCCTGTCTGCCAACCAGTTTTCTATCCAAGTCAGTACCTTACCCCCAATCCCATGTGCTTTAACTTTGCACGCTAGTCTCTTATGCGGGACCTTATCAAAAGCCTTCTGAAAGACCAAATACACCACATCTCCCTTATCTATTCTACCAGTTACATACTCAAAAAATTCCAGTAGATTAGTCAAGCATGATTTACCTTTTGTAAATCCATGTTGACTTTGTCCGATCCTCTCACTGTATTTCAAGTGCTCTGCTATTACATTTTTTATAATGGACTCTAGCATTTTCCCCACTACCAATGTCAGCCTTACCGGTCTATCATTCCCTGTTTTTTCTCTACCACCTTTTTTAAATAGTGGGGTTACATTAGCTACCCTCCTATCCATGAGAACTGTTCCAGAGTCTATAGAATTTTGGAAGATGACCAGCAATGCATCTACTATTTCTAGGGCCACTTCCTTAAGTACCCTACGATGTAGATTATCAGGCCCTGGGGATTTATCGGCCTTGTACGGATAACCATAGCTGTCGTAAAGACAGCGGGGTTTGATTGACCGCTGGTTGAAGGCTGACGCCCTATCCGGGGGCGGGATCCGACGCCATCTTGGCCATGCTTGAGGTACTGTACTAGGAGACACAGAGTCAGGACTAAATAAATGGCACTCCACTACAACTGCTTGGGAGACTCGTAATTACGTTATTAAGATAACATTACAGGTCTTTTATCCTGTCAATTTCCCTAACACCATTTCCCTACAAATACTGATTTCACTCAGTTCCTCCCTCTCATTAGACCCTATGTTCCCTGACATCTCTGGGAGTTTATTTGTGTCCTCCTTTGTAAAGACAGAACCACTGTATGGGCTAGAAATTCAGTAAGGCCCCGCCAGTTTTGTGCCCAGTTACTGCCCAAAGAGGGCTTCTGCGCCAATAGAGGAGTTTGCGCTGATATTCAGCACAGCGGTAATGGCGGCGGTAGCCGGTAGCGCTGCGCCGGCACCGATGACGTCATCGGTGTGCGCAGTGCCCTGGTTCCGCCCTGATACCGGCCCAACCCCCATATTTAGTTGCGGCCGCCTCTTCCGCAGCGGCCGCAAACAACGTTCTGCAACCGTGGCCGTCCTGCAGCCTTAATGGCGCTAGTTAAGGCGGAGGTGCGGCCGGCTGCTTTTTCGGCGGCCGCCTGCCCGCACCTCCTTCCCCGGCCTCCTCCACCCCCCCCGCGGCATTGCCGGCTGCTTTCCGCGAGCCCGGCACTTCTCCGTGGTGCCGGGCTCATTTGCCGGCACTATCAAGCGGCGATCTCCCCATTGCAGGCACCTCCCCCTTAAGAGAAGGAGGAGGCCTGCAGTACCGCAGCCTGCCGCTCCGCAGCGGGTGGCGCAGCGGCACCTACAGCGCTGAAATTCAGTTTCAGCGCCCCAAGCGGGGGCGGGCACACCCTGGAATAGCGCCCGGTTCCGACTTGGGGCGCAAAAACTGAATTTCTGACGGTCGCAACTGGCTCCGCGTGC
Organism: Somniosus microcephalus; assembly: GCF_052327205.1. NCBI lineage: Eukaryota > Metazoa > Chordata > Chondrichthyes > Squaliformes > Somniosidae > Somniosus > Somniosus microcephalus. The sequence continues at coordinate 82,226,145 of NC_140988.1, read as the reverse complement.
AGCGCTAACTTTTGGGCGCAAGCGAGCTGGCAGGGCCTTACTGAATTTCTAGGCCTATGTATTTAATGGGTCTGCCATGTCTTTGTTCCAAGATAAGGAGCAGGAGGTTTAGAAGGGATTTGAGGAGAAACTTTTTCACCCAGAGCGTGTTTGGAATCTGGAACTCACTGCCTGAAAGGATGGTAGAGGCAGGAACCCTCACAACATTCAAGAAGCATTTAGATGAGAACTTGAAACGCCATAGCATACAAGGCTACAGACCAACTGCTGGAAAATGGGATTGGAATAGACAGGGCTTGATGGCCGGCGCAGACACGATGGGCTGAAGGGCCTCTTTCTGTGGTATATAAATCTATGGGGGAAAAATTCAGTTGGTTTGCGCCTCCCGTTAGCGCCTTAAGAGGGTGCTAATGGGGCACAAAGCAACTAGCGCCCAGGTGCGGCGATGTTTGCACCGCTCACGAAATTAACTAGACATTTTGCGGCGGCGCTATACACTACCTCCATGATCTCCTGTGCCAGCAGATCGTGACGTCAGTCGAGTGTGCAATGCCCCGGTAGCGCTCCAGACCAGAATATTGAGTGGCGCCCCCTGCCTTATTGCCTGCTGCTAGCAACGACAGGTTGAGGGGAGCGTTTTGCCGTCAGAAAGGGAGTGGGGGAGCGCTATTTAAAGGCGACCGCTTCCTGCCTTTTTTTGTTGGTGACATTTTTGTACCACGCATTCTGAGAGAGAGAGGCAGAGACTTCTGGAGAAATTCAACACTGTGAGAAAGAGTTTTGTGTACTGAGCAGCACTTTGCAGGGTCATTTTGATTTGCTCTTCCTGGTATCGATTTAGAAGAGACAGTGGGGGCTGCACTCTGAGCTCTTTCCCTGGGTCGCTCCATTGTTCTTTCCAGCAGATTTGATGTACAGGTCTCTCCAGGCCGAGATTCAAGGCTGCAATGAACAGGATGTGGATGGAGAGCAAGACCAACCCACCCCTTTAAGATAAAAACAGAAAATGCTGGAGAAACTCAGCAGGTCAAGCAGCATCTGTGAAGAGAGAAACAGAGTTAACGTTTCAGGTCGATGACCTTTCGTCAGAACTCCCCTTTAAGAACTGGCCGGTGCCAGTGTGTCTGTGTTCCATTGCTGACTGACATCACATGAGCTTCCCCAGCGCTCTGAGGTAGCGCCTCGCTCCTCGGCCTTTGCGCCTTAAGACAGGTGTGAAGCGCCTGATTTAGCACTCCAATCACCTCCAGGGGCGATAAAAGCCAAGTTTGCCGTCAGAGGCGATAATTAGTGCCAGGCACTAAACTTTGCGCACGGCCGATAATGGCGCCCTTAATGGGGCGATACTGAATTTTTCTCCCATAGAGTCCCATAGAGCGCTGGCAAAGCTCATGTGATGTCAGTCAGCAATGGAACACAGGCACACTGGCGCCGGCCAGTTCTTAAAGGGGAGTTCTGATGAAAGGTCATCGACCTGAAACATTAACTCTATTTCTCTCTTCACAGATGCTGCTTGGCCTGCTGAGTTTCTCCAGCATTTTATGTTTTTATCTTAAAGGGGAGGATTGATTTTGCTCTCCATCCACATCCTGTTCATTGCAGCCTTGAACCTTGGCCTGGAGAGACCTGTACATCAAATCTGCTGGAAAGAACAATGGAGAGAACCAGGGAAAGAGCTTAGAGTGCAGCCCCCATAGTCTCTTCTAAATCAATACAAGGAAGGGCAAATCAAAATGAACCTGCAAAGTGCTGCTCAGTTCCAAAACTCCTTCACACAGCGTTGAATCTCTCCAGAAGTCTCTCTCTCTCTCTCTCTCTCTCTCAGAATGCGTGGTGCAAAAATGTCACCAATAAAAAAAGGCAGGAAGCGGTTGCCTTTAAATACCGCTCCCCCAGACCCTTCCTGACTGCAAAGCGCTCCCCTCAACCTGTCATTGCTAGTGGCAGGCGGTAAGGCAGGGGGTGCCACTCAATATCCAGTCCGGAGCACTACCGGGGTGTTGCGTGCTCGACTGATATCACGATCTGCCGGCGCAGGACATCATGGCAATAGTGTTTAGCACCACTGCAAAATGTCTAGTTAATTTCGCGAGTGGTGCCAACATCGCCGCGCCCGGGCGCTAGTTGCTTTGTGCCCCATTAGTGCCCTTTTAAGGCGCTAACGGGAGGCGCAAACAACTTAATTTTCCCCCCATGCTTTGGCATGTCCTGAGGCTGTGTAAGGTGCTATATAAATGCTTCTTCTTTATTCTTTCTTTCATTTAACCAATACATCCCCTCTGTGTTTGTCTGTTTGTTTTTCCCTCCCCGTCTCATGTCTCCTCACCATTACGCTTTTTTTCTAATTCTATTGTCTGTCTCTTATGTCTCAGCTCAATGGTGTCTAAGATTCTTTTTTTTCTTTATTAACTTTGAACAAAACAAAGGGAAGCCTATAAAACTAAATGATAGTATTATTCCCGGTGTCCACAAAACACTCCAGTCCTTGCGGTGCCCCCCCCGCCCAATTTCCCTTTCAATTGAGGTCGACAAAAAGCAAAATCGGGCGGGTGTATAGCGGCCAGCGATCTGAAACCACCAATTTTACACTCCTGCTGAGGTTGGAAATCCCACCCATTACCTTTTCTTCTTGTTTTTGTTGCTTTCCGTGCACCTTTTCATTATACTTCACCTCTTCTTGACAGTTGTTCTCTCTTCCTACCATCATCACTTTCCCTTCTATAATCTTAACATAGAAGATAGGAGCAAAAGCAGGCCATTCGGCCCCTCGAGCCTACTCCACCATTCAATGAGATCATGGCTGATCATCCAAACTCAGTACCCTGTCCCTGCCCTCTCCCCATATCCCTTGATCCCTTTAGCCTTAAGAAATATATCCAACTCCTTCTTGAATATATTTAATGAATTGGCCTCAACTGCATTCTGTGGTAGAGAATTCCACATCTCTGTCCTTAATGGCTTACCCCTGTAAGGGGTGGTGTGTGTGGTCAGCTTCACCTCTGACTCCCTGAGTGGTTCGAATCGCTCCCAATCCCTTGGTTCTAGACTTTGGACTTATTTGAGGGTTGTAATGAAATTGCAACAGACACCTGAGTTGGTCAAAAGAATTGAGATTTTTTTATTTTGAGACAGGAAAATATACAATACAATAAATCTTATACTCTAAAAGGGGGAACGCTTCGGAATATGCGAGGGAGAATGACAATAGACAAAAATACCTTACCCTCCCAATCCAACTATCCTAACTAGGTTAAATTCCAGAGGCACAGGAAATGCTCACCAAATGACATTCTTGACAGATTGTAGAGGTTTGCGATTTCAGGATTCTCTTTAATTGTGGTGGTTGGGGCCTGCTGTACCCCGGACATGGTGTAAAACTGCATCTGCATTGGGTTTTCAGTCTTCGCCTGTCCGCTGATGCGATTGAATGCGTAGTTGGATTTATCGGGTAAGTACCCAATTTTCTTTGGTTAGGTATAGTTTTAAGAGTCTTTTGTGTCAAATCTTACCCAGGGGTAAGTCAGACTAGCTTGTAGAGTGGAAACAAGTTTGTGAATTTTCGACTTCTTGGTGGTTGGTTTCTTGTTGTTTGCGGTGGCCCAATATTACCAAGTTGGTGGTAATATTGTTAGTTGTTGGTTTCTTGAGGCCTTTGGTTGCCGCGATTTCCTTTTCCTTCCGTTTCATTCTTCTTTCTTCAAGCCTCCGATCCTCCGACTAAGTACGGTGATGATGATATCTTTCCGGAACCGTACTTTCTCTCTCCTGTACTAAACTTGAACCTGTCTTCTTTCTCAGCTGCTCGCTCCAACTGATCTCAATGATCTGCCGATCTTTCTCTGCACAAGCAGGCCTCAATTATACTGTTTTGAGGCCTGGCTTATCTGACCGCCAAATCTCCTCTGGTCCTTTGTTAATTTTGGCGGGCTCGTTAATTTTAATATGTTTAAATTCTCATCGCGTTTTGGGGATGGTCCCACCTATTTTTAATTGGCTTTTAACTGGTTTCAGGTTTGCCTTGAAATCAGTTTAAAATGTGTAAAGTGTTTCGGAAATCTTTCTGAGTGGTTTTGAACTGTTGTTTGATTGTCTTTTCCTGCTGGGGCCAGGTTCTCTTTTGTTGGTTGTTGGCATGTGTTGTATTATTCATATACTTAATGGCCCTGTGAGTTTCTGCGGGAACAGTCTTTTTCGTGGTCTTATTGTCTTTATGTAGACGACTGGGATGGCCCAGAACATTCTCAGACAATCTGGCCCCTTTTCCAATACTCAAACTGTCTGTTCCACCCATTCCTTTTGTTGCAGCTTTTTCCACAGGCCTGAACATGCCTTTTAAACTAACCAAATCTTCCTGGGGTTTTGATTTTAGGTCCCCTTTGGCCCAATATTATTTCAAACAGTCCAATATCTCCTCTTTTCTTCCTTTGGGGGAATCTGTATAATTTTGCGAGCCTTACACCCTGCCCCCCTATGATACTTTAAACACTATAGTATCATGCAGTTGTGAGCAAAATTTTCTGATCCTCGGGAGCCAACCTTCCCCTGTATTATCTAAACTAAAACCCAAAACAAAACACTCTCCCGCTCCCTTTAGGTGTAGTTTTTACACAGATATACAAGGTACAAAAAATTCAATTACATTCATATCCAAGCACGGAGGGGGTCCAACACCCCTGCACCACTTGGAAAAATTCCACACACATAGGAAATATAATGACACACACACTCATCAAACTTTAATTTTAATAACAGTCACAGTTGGTTTTATACCTGGTCATAGACTTTATTTTTGTTCCATGCTCCCTCATGTTGAGAGCGGAACATCCGGTCCCTTCCCTTGCACTTTGTACACAACAGGTAGAAAACTATGCTGAGCTGGCAAACTACTAGAAGATGTGAAGACAGTCGAATCCAAGAAGGGACCTCTATATATTCAAAAATATCCTACCAGGGTGGAACTATAATATCCAAGATCTTGGCCCCGATCTCAACTGTCTTCTGCTCTAATGTATAGAAATGTTTCTGTGATATGATCACTGCTTTTAATAGGGCAGTAAGATGTTCTGGTAGAGGGGGAATTTCACAGCCGAAATGTGTTATGTAATTTTGCAGGTTGGTAATGTTTTCCCTGACAGTGAGGTGAACAGTTGTGTGTTCAGGGATGGGTACCATCCGTTCCTGGGCCACTTGAACTTCCGCCTCGGGTTTAAAACAGAAACTGCTGTCACTCACCAGACACCAGATGTGCTGTCCATGCCGGTAGTGGGGCGCACTTGTGGTGACACAATATGTCCCACCCCCTATGAATGCTACCTGTGGGAAAACATGGCCTTGTGCCATTACCTCCATGGTACAGTTCACAGGTTGTGCGCCAGCAGCTTTAAACCCGTACTGTGGTCTCAAATAGGCATTCAAGTGCTGGGGACACAGTATTATGTGTGCTCCCTGGCTCCAGCACCCAAAAAGGTCTGTACCTGTCATAGCGTGCTCCCACTTTATGACATAAGGTGGGACCTCTGTGATACGGACGTGTGCACCCCCTTGAATGATCCCAATGTTCTCCACCCTGTATACCGGTGTGGGTCACGCTGTCCCACCCATGACCAGCATCCTCAGTACTATCCCCATGATAGTGTGATTGGAACGTCCACAATCCACTGGAACAGGGTTGGCTTCAGAGGCTAGGCAGAGCTGACACGGGCTCAGCAAATTACTCAATGTGTGGAGGGCTGCGAGCTGCTTGTTGCTAATCCAGGAGGGGACTAAACCTTGTTTTAAATCCTCCAGGTTGCTGCGGCCCTCGCCCAGCAACCATGCCCCGTATAGCATGCACACCTCATTCTGTGCAGCTTGATCCAAAGCATTCCTGTCCTCCCGTATGAGTGCATTTACTGTTTTGGCATGTCTCTCCAGCTCAGCAATTATCTCTTTTAAATGGACCATCATAGACTGGTCCTCATGTAGCTCTGAGCCTACTACTGTGTTCTCCTCTGTTAGGATTTTTCTTAACTGGGTCTTTAAACCATTTATCTGAGTTTGTAACTCTATATCGTCTAGGCTGTTTATTACTGAGGCTCTTGCACTATTAGCAGTGAAAATATCATTCCAGGTTCCCCGTGCCCATATTATGCTCAGGATGTAAACTGTACAGTTTTGCTGTGTCCACACTGGCAAAGTCGAATTCATAAAATTTTCTAAACATTTCTTTCAGCAGGGCTTGGTACAACTGTTCTGTCTCCTTAGGGCACCACTCAGGTAAGTGCACCTCGGTCATGTTCAGGATCACTGCATAGTGTACCCCCTGGTACAGCAACTTATCGGTTGGCACTAGTTACAAGTTCAGTGGCGTTGACTGGAATCGGGGAGTGTGAGACCGCGCACACATGCAGACTAGAATCCCACCCCATCCCCTCTCCAGCATCTTGTCATTGCCGGTGGAAAATTATGGATATGCCTGTCGGACAGACTTTCTCTGGCCCCCACATACAAACATAAATCCCCTGATCTGGCTCCCACCACTTGTCCCAGCACACACTCAGTCCCCCTCGGGTCCCTGTAATCGTCCGATGGGTATTGTTTCCCAATCATTCCCAATCGACTGCGGGGTTTCCTATATCCTTGCTCAGCTTTCTGAGCCACCACCGCCTATCCAAGGGAATCTGTCCCTTACATGTCAAACACACAAGTTTCCCCTCGGTGACACTGGCCCTTGTAGCAACGATCTGTACCCTGGGGCACGGGATGGAGGCCTCCCCGTACGTGAACCCGGTCTGGCTGGAGTATTGTGTGGAGTTAGACCCCAACCACCCTGGCCACGTTCCCTCATGGAAGTAGATGGCGAGCTCCTCCACACCCCGTTCGCCACCCCCTGCGGTAACGATCGGTGCTCTCTCTCCCGAGCACCCATAGATGTGGGAGTTCTCCACGTCTCCTCGATCACTGATGCTCACCCCTACCAGTGCGAGCAGGAGCAGAACCTTTCTCATCCCGATTTCCTTTCTGTAGGGACACATAAACAAAATAGCCATGTCCCGAGAAGGTTCGCTGGCCTGACACAGCTATCAAAATTTCCAAAACTTAAACTTATACAAAACCAAAATTAAACTACTAAAACTAACAAACTGTAAAAATTCACTTAAAATGCTTCAGAAAGCTATATACATCCGTCGCCCATCTCCGGACAGCCAGGCTAATTCCTGTCTCTGCCTTTTGTGGAATCTGGGCAGCTTGTACGCCTGGGCGTAAGGTGACCTGTGCCACTGGACTCGAAGAGTCCTCCTTAAAACAACTGGAAGTTTCCCTGTTTCCCAGTTAATTGGGGGAGTGTGCCCTCCTGTGCGTCAGCACACTACCCCTTTCTGTGTGGCTGCCGAGTCCCTGTCCTGTCCTGTGAGGTCCCCGCAGCCTGATGCCGCAGGCTGGGGACCCTTCTCTCTCTCTTTGCCTAATGCTACCTCTCCTGTGAGTCCCTCACCTTTTGGCGCTGTAGGCTGGGGATCCATATCCCTAGACTTGTCCCTGACCTTGGTTTTTCCCTTTCTGTTAAGGGTTCTCCTGGGGCTGGACCGTTTAAAATGATACTCGGGTGACCACGGTAGTTTAGGCTGTGGTGTGCGAGGAGACCTTCTTAAGGCTCCGGCTACTGGGGGTGTACCTGAGTCCCACTTAATTGGTGTGAGGGCCTCTCCAGTCACACACGTCACTGCCCCCACCTTTGCGGTCTGTGAGTCTGTCACAGCTGCAGGCTGCTGCTCTCTAACTTTAACATGGTTCGCCCTTGCTGGCCGTTCTCCACTCTCAGTCTTGAACAGCTTGCATTGATTAATGTGGAAGCACTTTGTGTGGTGGGGCATCTTGATGGCATAGACTGTGGGGCTTGCCTTGTCCACAATGCTGTACGGCCCCATATACAATGGTTCGAAACTTCCCAACCGGGCAAAGTTACTTACCATGACCTGATCCCCTATCTCCCACTCGTGGTGCCTGTTGGGTTCCAGCAGCAATCGGTTACTCCGGTGCTGTTTTCCCATGTTGCTAGCAGCCTGCCAGTGAATTTGTTTAAGGTGTTCAAACAGATTCCTGACAAAACTGTCCCGGTTCACCTCTCTGAGCTGACCTTTCGTGAGCACTGGGGTAGCACATGGGTGGGAGTCCGCATAACCCTGCCAGTCATCAGCTCGTGTGGGGAATACCCCATGCTTTTTGACTGGCTGGCTCAGATCCCCATTAGGACCAACGGTAAGACTTCCACCCACTTCTTGGGTGAGTCTCCCATCTCCTTGCACAGCTTTTCTTTTATAGTGCGGTTTAAACGCTCTACAGGACCCGATGACTGTGGGTTGTAGGTGATGTGTCATTTCCCTTCAATGCCGAGTACCATGAGGGTCTCTTGCATGACCTGTCCGGTAAAGTGACTCCTTTTGTCAGACTCCATATACTGTGGGAGTCCCCATCGTGAGAACACTTCCCTGACCAGGATCTTAGCTATACCCAATGCGATAGCTGTACGGCAGGGAAAAGCTTCTACCCACCTTGAGAACACATCCACCAGGACTAGGCAGTACTTGTAGTCTACCTGGGTGGTGGGTAGGTGCCTGATGTAATCGATCTGGATCGACTGCCATGGTCCCTGTACTCTCCTGGTGTGTCCCAAAGATACCTTCCTTTTCTGGGGGTCAGGGTTATTGGCAGCACACACCAGACAGCTGGCACAGAACTCACGGACCTGTTCCCTCAGTCCTGGCCACCATCCTGCCTGTTCCACCCACTGCCAGGTGGCCTCAGGCCCAGGATGCCCCGCTCCTGGACCCTCATGGGCCAGTTGGAGGAATTCCCTTTGGTGCTGCTGCAGCACTACCCATTACTCCCCGCTGAACAGCATGCCTTCCTTGACGGTGATGGCTGCTGTACCGTATGGGCCCTCTACTTTCTCCCCTTTCGTGAGCACATTCAGGACGGTCCTGAGAACAGGATCCCATACCTGGGCCTGCTTTAGGTCCGGGACCAAGGCTACCCCTTGTGTGCCTCCCTTGTCCCGGATTGCGGCTACCAAACCTCTCTGGTAGGGGTCCCAAAACTCTCCTTCCCTAGCTCCCTGCTTGGCCAATTCATCTGCCCTTTGGTTACCCTCCCTCATGGGTTCTGTCTTCGAAGGGGCCTTAACCTTACGGATATAGACCTTACCTTCTTTCCTTAGGGCTGTCATGATTTTCTCCAGCAGAGGCTTGATGGCCAGGGGTCTCCCGTCGGCGGAGGTGTATCCCCGACGGGACCAGATGGCCAGGTATTCCGTACATGAATTGCACGTGAACATGCTGTCTTAGCAAATCGTGTATGGGGTAGGGAATTTCTCGGGGTGTGTAACCACGTACACTACCGTGGACAGTTCAGCCTGCTGAGCGCTCATGGTGCTGGGGAGTATAATTGCCAGGGCAATGTCTGCCCCTGGGTCATAAACTCCACACCCTGTGAGTCGTTTCCCAGCAGATACTGTGCTGGGACCGTCCACATAGATTTCGCGGCCTGTGGGGTGTATCCCGGCCCAAAAACCTATGTTGACTTCCCATACCCCTTCAGGTGGGCCGTCCCTGGATAAATCAAGTTAGCTCCGAGCTTTGGCTCGCAGAGACCTTTCACCCTTAGGTCCAGCTGGGAGAGAAGCAGGGTCCAGTGAGCAATGCGGACACTGCTCACTGTCCCATCTTTAATTCTCCCATCTAGGAGCATTTGGGTGGGCATGTGATGGGTAAGGAGGGTGATGGACAAGATGCCTGTGAAGATCAATGATCTTTACACAGCCCAGTGAGTGGCGAGGAGGTGCCTCTCACAGTTGGAATAGCCCTTCTCCATATCCATGAGTATCCTGGAGGAGTAAACCACCGGTCTCAGCTGACTGTGCCGCTCCTGGAGCAGCACTGCACTCAGACTGTCCCTGCTGGCTGCTACCGCCAAGAAAAACTCTTTCTCCCCTTCAATGGCCCCTAGAGCTGGTGCAGTCTGCAGATTTTGCTTGAGGCTTACAAATGCTGCCTCATAACCCTCATCCCAAACCCACTCCACTCCCTTGTGTAGGAGTCGGAGCAGAGGAGCTGCGGTGGCTGCGTAATCCTCAATAAAATCTCTGCAGTACCCTGTCAGCCCTAGAAAATATCTCACTCCTATCACTGTATTGGGGGCTGGTAACTCCTGCACTGTTTCCCTTCTAGGTTTATTTATGGCCCTTTCCCATGCTCGTACAGCCAGCCCTAGGAACTTTACTTCCTTACGGCCGATCTGTACCTTCTTGGGGTTTACTTTGAAACCTTCCTGCTTGAACAACTCCAGCAGTTCAGCCAGGAGTGGACCATGTTCCTCTCCTTCATCAGTGAATAGGAGCAGGTCATCCACATACTGGACTAATTGTCGGGGGTGGCTGAAGCCTTTTAAACAATCTGCCATACACTGGTGGAAGATGCTGGGGCTGTTGTGGAACCCCTGTGCTAGGCAGTTCCAGGTGTATTGTTGGCCTTTAAACATGAAGGCGAACTTGTACTGGTCCTCTCTCCGCAGAGGGATGGACCAAAACCCGTTGGAAATATCCAGCACCGTGAAGGTGGTCGCGGAGGCTGGAATACTTCCAATGAGGTCGGCAACAGCTGCGACTGTGGGTGCACAGGCGGGGATGTTCCTATTGAGTACCCGATAGTCCACCGTGGCTCTCCAGGAGTTGTCTGGTTTCCTAACCGGCCATAGTGGAGAGTTTACATGGGTGGCTATTGTTCTAAATACCCCATGTTTTACAAGCGAGGTCATGGCCATTTCCATGTCTGCCTCCGTTTCTTTGGGGAAATTATACTGCTTTTGTGTTCGGGTCATGGGGTCCCCATCTACACTCACTTCGACCCCGTTCACCCTCCCACAATCATGCTTGTGTGTGGCAAATGCGCCGAGGTGTGCTCGCACAAATGCCTGGTACTCCACTGGAGTGTTACTGATCATTTGCTCGAGGTCGTAACCCTCCTTGGGTTTAAGGATACACAAGTTCCCATTGCCCTGTTTCTCTGGGATAACTGCCACTTCACTCTCTTTGCCGGTGCATGCTCCCCACAGACAGTGGTTCCTGAGATCCACTAGAGTCCTGTGGCCTATAATAAAATCAGCCCCCAGGATCCCTTTCCCTTCCTGCTCCCACTTCATTAAAACACAAGTTCACTTGGTGTGGAGTGCTCCTAAATGAATGGACAGTGGGATAGAGAACGAGCCAACCTGCTCGTTACCTGTGAACCCCACTAAGTTGTACGAGACCCCGTTAGACAGAGGTGAGGCGGCGGGGTTATCTGAGTAGACTACGGTGCTTGAAGCTCCCGTGTCCAACAGATAGGTCCCTTTCAACTTTTCCACTTCCATCTTAACAAGCGGTCTTTTCCATACATCGTACTCAAGGGGGCACAGATAGACAGGCTGCGCTGGCTCTAGTCATAAATCTGTGAAAGGTGGGGCAGATGGAGTTAAAGCACCCGTGGCTGTTGCTACCCTCCCTGGGCCAGCCAACAAAACTCAAGATGCAGCTACTAATGAATCAACTGTGGGAGGAGAGGTCGGTGTTTCTGTCTTTGGGGCAGGAGCTGGGGAGTTCTTTCCTACACTATCCTTCCAAGGATTTCTACAGTCCCTTCTCCAATGCCCACTCTTCTCACACCCGAAGCAGTTGCGCCTCGTATCGGAAAGGTTACCCCCTTCCTGGTGCCATTCCTTCTTACTCTGGCTGTTTTTTAACTCGTGAACTTTTCCTTTAGCTTGTGGTTCTTCCACCCCTCTACCGTTAATGTAAGCCAGGGTCAGTTGTCTGACCACTGTCTCCTCGGTGACTTGGGGGCCCTTTGGGTCAAACCACAGCTTGGCCTTGGCTCTGATCCGTGGCAAGCTGTTTGCCACCAGACTTCGGAGCCAGTGAGCCAGCTCATCCTGGTTTAAGTTAGCCTGGTCGATATCCCTATTACAGGCACTCCTGTACACAGGCCACAGCCTGTCTGCGAAAGCCTGTGGGGTCTCACCTGCAAACTGTGTAGTGTTCTCCACCTGGGAGAACGGACTTCCATCATTCATCCCCATCGCCTCCAGAATTTGATCCCGGAGGGCAGCGTACCCTCCCTGTCCCTTTTTGCACTCAGTAGAGAGGGACTGGTACAGCTTGGCATCTAAGGGGAACAGAAGCATCTTGGTCATTTCTGAGTCGTCGCACTCATTAATCCCTGCTGCTTGTTCCACTTCCATAAAGTGGACTGAGGGGTCTCCCTTGTTGGTGAGCTTGCTCAGGTGGCTTACCATAGCCCTAAGCTGTTGGGTCCCATGGGGAATGACAAACTGGCTTTCAAGGGGCCCCAGGCCCCCACCACCCCCAGGTGGGCCAAACTTTTGCTGCCGAGCCGGGCACATAGGTCCTGGCTCCGGCCTTTCCTGCATTTGTTTGCCCACTTCTCCCTGCTGCCAAACCGAGTCAAAACCCGACGCCACGGGTGGTGGTGGTGTGCACTCCTCCCTGTCCTCCCTACAGATTGCTTGTCCTTCCTGCTGCCCAACCGACTTGTTCCCCGGTGCCACAGGTGAGGTCTGAACAGTTTCTACTTCTACTTCCAGGTCCACCCGGGCCGCACCCGGGCTCACTAGGCATACCATGCCTTTTGCCCTGGACAGAGAAAGTTTTAAACTGTCTATCTGCTTTTGACAGGGGCAGTGATCTCCTGCTTCAAAATCCCTAGTGCTTGCTACTTTATAAGCTGCCTTCACATCTCTGAACTTTTCCTCCTGTTCTTTTAACTGTCTGGTTAGGCGAGCGTTCTCCTCTTTCAGTATTAGCTCATTGCTTTTTGCTTCGGTGACTTGACACCGAAAATTCTCATGCCTGTTCCTGTGTTACTCTACCAGCTGTATCTTCTCCTGACTTTGGGCCTGTAATTCCTGCAATAGTCCTTCCCCTGCTATAGCTCTTGCCTGAGACAGTTTGGCTGCCTCTTGCAGCTCTGCTGTCAATGCTTTAACATGCTGATCTAAAAGCTGGGTCTGTCGAAGGGGGAAACCAACCAGATGGCCTTCTCCACCGACTTCTTATGATCCTTGCTCTCAGTCCATTTGGCTGCAGCTTCCATGGGACGCTCAGCACGTAACAGACTGGTCACCCATTTCTTGGTGATATTCACCTTCTCAAAAACATAAGAGGAAATCATCTCTTCCATTTTCGTTCTTTCATCAAACACAGGGTCTATTGCATTACATCCCTTTTGCCAAAGTCCTGCTGCAGTCGCCATTTTTTCTAAGGGGTGGTGTGTGTGGTCAGCTTCACCTCTGACTCCCTGAGCAGTTCGAATCGCTCCCACTCCCTTGGTTCTAGACTTTGGACTTATTTGGGGGTTGTAATGAAATTGCAACAGACACCTGAGTTGGTCAAACGAATTGAGATTTTTTAATTTTGAGACAGGAAAATATACAATACAATAAATCTTATGCTCTAAAAGTGGAAATACTTCAGAATATGTGAGGGAGAATGACAATAGACAAAAATACCTTACCCTCCCAATCCCACTACACTAACTAGGTTAAATTCCAGAGGACCAGGAAATGCTCACCAAACGACATTCTTGACAGATTGTAGAGGTTCGCGATTTCGGGATTCTCTTTAGTTGTTGCAGTTGGGGCCTGCCGTACCCCGGACGTGGTGTAAAACTGCACCTGCATTGGGTTTTCAGTCTTTGCCTGTCCGCTGATGCGCTTGGATGCGTAGTTGGATTTACCGGGTAAGTACCCAATTTTCTTTGGTTAGGTATAGTTTTTAGAGTCTTTTGTGTCAAATCTTACCCAGGGTTAAGTCAGACTAGCTTGTAGAGTGGAAATAAGTTTGTGAATTGTCGACTTCTTGGCGGTTGGTTTCTTGTTGGTTGCGGTGGCCCAATATTATCTAGTTGGTGGTAATATTTTTAGTTGTTGGTTTCTTGAGGCCTTTGGTTGCCACGATTTCCTTTTCCTTCGATTTCATTCTTCTTTCTTCAAGTCTCCGATCCCTCCGATCCTCCGGCTAAGTATGGTGATGATGATATCTTTCCTGAACCGTACTTTCTCTCTCCTGTACTGAACTTGAACCTGTCTTCTTTCTCAGCTGCTCGCTTAAACTGATCTCAATGATCTGCTGATCTTTCTCTGCACAAGCAGGCCTCAATTATACTGTTTTGAGGCCTGGCTTATCTGACCGCCAAATCTCCTCTGGTCCTTTGTTAATTTTGGTGGGCTCGTTAATTTTAATATGGTTAAATTCTCATCGAGTTTCGGGGATGGTCCCATGTATGATTAATTGGCTTTTAACTGGTTTCGGGATTGCCTTGAAATCAGTTTAAAATGTGTAAAGTGTTTTGGAAATCTTTCTGAATGGTTTTAAACTGTTGTTTGATTGTCTTTTCCTGCTGGGGCCAGGTACTCTTTTGTTGGTTGTTGGCATGTGTTCTAATATTCATGTACTTGGTGGCCCTGTGAGTTTCGGTGGGAACCGTCTTTACGTGGGCTTATTGTCTTTATGTAGACGACTGGGATGGCCCAGAACATTCTCAGACAATCTGGCCCCTTTTCCAATAATCAAACTGTCTGTCCCTCCCATTCTTTTTGTTGCAGCTTCTCCACAGGCCTGAACATGCCTTTTAAACTAGCCAAATCTTCCTGGGGTTTTGATTTTAGGTCCCCTTTGGCCCAATATTATTTCAAACAGTCCAATATCTCCTCTTTACTTACTTTGGGGGAATCTATATAATTTTGCGAGCCTTACACCCCTTATCCCTGGTTCTGGACTCCCCCGCCATCGGGAACATCCTTCATGCATCTAGTCTGTCTAGTCCTGTTAGAATTTTATAAGTTTCAATGAGATCCCCTCACATTCTTCTAAACTCCAGTGAGTATAAGCCCAATTGACCGAATCTCTCCTCATACATCATTCCTGCCATCCCAGGTATCAGTCTGGTGAATCTTCGGTGCACTCCCTCCATGGCAAGAACATCCTTCCTCAGATAAGGCGACCAAAACTGCACACAATACTTAAGGTGTGATCTCACCACGCCCTGTACAACTGCAACAAGACATCCTTGTTCCTGTACTCAAACCCTCTCGCTACAAAGGCCAACATACCATTTGCCTTCTTAACCGCCTGCTGCACCTGCATGCTTACCTTCAGCGACTGGTGCACAAGGACACCCAGGTCTTGTTGCACTTCCCCTTCTCCCAATCTATTGCCGTTCAGATAATAATCTGCCTTCCTGTTTTTACCACCAAAGTGGATAACCTCGCATTTATCCACATTATATTGCATCTGCCATGCATCTGTCCAATCACCCAACCTGTCCAAATCCTACTGGAGTTTCTCGGCGTCCTCCTCACAGCACACATGCCCACCCAGCTTTGTGTCATCTGCAAACTTGGAGATATTACATCTAGTTCCCTCATCTTGATTATTAATATATATTGTGAATAGCTGGGGTCCAAGGACCGATCCCTGCGGTACCCCACTAGTCACTGCCTGCCACTCGGAAAAAGACCTGTTTATTTCAACTCTTTGCTTCCTGCCTGCCAACCAGTTCTCTATCCAAGTCAGTACCTTGCCCCCAATCCGATGTGCCTTAAATTTACATGCTAATCTCTTATGCGGAACCTTATCGAAAGCCTTCTGAAAGTCCAAATACACCACATCCACTGGTTCTCCCTTATCTATTCTACCAGTTGCATCCTCAAAAAATTCCAGTAGATTAGTCAAGCACAATTTACCTTTTGTAAATCCATGTTGATATTGTCCGATCCTGTCACTGTTTTCCAAGTGCTCTGCTATTACATCTTTTATAATGGACTCTAGCATTTTCCCCACTACTGATGTAAGGCTTATCGGTCTATAATTCGCTGTTTTCTCTCTACCACCTTTTTTGAATAGTGGGGTAACATTAGCTACCCTCCAATCCATGGGAACTCATCCAGAGTCTGTAGAATTTTGGAAGATGACCAGCAATGCATCTACTATTTCAAGGGCCACTACCTTAAGTACCGTAGAATGTAGATTATCAGCCCCTGGGGATTTATCAGCCTTCAATCCCATCAATTTCCCTTACACCATTTCCCTACAAATAATGATTTCATTCAGTTCCTCCCTCTCATTAGACCCTATGTTCCCCGACATCTCTGGGAGGTTATTTGTGTTCTCCTTTGTAAAGACAGAACCAAAGTATGTATTTAATTGATCTGCCATTTCTTTGTTCCCCATTATAAATTCCCCTGATTCTGACTGCAAGGGACCTATGCTTGACTTCAGCAATCTTTTTTTCTTCACATATCTATATAAGTTTTTACAGTCAGTTTTTATATTCCCTGCAAGCTTACTCTCATACTTTATTTCCCCCTCTTAATTCATCCCTTTGTCCTCCTTTGCTGAATCTTAAACTGCTCCCAATCCTCAGGTTTACTGCTTTTTCTGGCCAATTTCTATGTCCTCTCCTTGGATCTTATGCTATCCCTAATTCCCCTTGTTAGCCATGGTTGAGTCACCTTTTTTGTTTTATTTTTATGCCAAACTGGGATGAACAAATTCTGTAGTTCATCAATGCAATCTTTAAATGTTTGCCATTGCCTATCCACCATCAACCCTTTGAGTAACATTCCCCAATCAATCCCACCCAACTTGCGCCTCATACCATCGTAGTTTCCTTTATTTAAATTCAGGACCCTAGTCTCTGAGTCAACTGCTTCACTCTCCATCTTAATGAAGAATTCTGTCATATTATGATCGCTCCGCCCCAAGGGGCCTCGCACAACAAGATTGCTAATTATTCCTTTCTCATTACATAATACCCAGTCTAAGATGCCCTGGCCTCTAGTTGGTTCCCCATCATATTGGTCCAGGAATCCATCCCGTATACGCTCCAGGAATTCCTCCTCCACAGTATTGTTACTAATTTGGTTAGCCCAATCTATATGTAGATTTAAGTCACCCATGATAACTGCTGTGCCCTTATTGCACACTTCTCTAATTTCCCGTTTAATGCCATCCCCAACCTCCGCATTACTGTTTGGGGGTCTGTATGCAACTTGGTATTTCTCAGCTCTACCCATACAGATTCTACATCATCAGAGCTAATATCCTTCCTTAGTATTGTGTTAATCTCCTCTTTAACCAGCAATGCTACCCCATCTCCTTTTCCTTTTTACCTGTCTTTCCTGAATATTGAATACCCATGCATGTTGAGTTCCCAGCCTTAGTCACCCTGGAGCCATGTTTCCGTAATCCCAATCATATCATATCCGTTTACATCTATTTGCGCAGTTAATTCATCCACCTTATTACGAATGCTCCTCGCATTAAGACTCAAAGCCTTCAGGCTTGTTTTTTTAGCACTCTTAGACCTTTTAGAATTATTATTTACTGTGGCCATGTTTGATTAAACCGTTGATTTCTCTGACTGCCACTTTTGCTTTTTTCCTTCCTGTCTTTTGCTTCTACCCTTTCCTCTGTCTCCCTGCACAGGTTCCCAACCCCCTGCCATTTTAGTTTAAAGCCTCCCCCACAGCACTAGCAAACACTCTCCCTAGGACATCAGTCCCGGTCCTGCCCAGGTGCAAACTGTCCAGTTTGTACTGGTCCCATCTCCCCCAGAACTGGTTCCAATATCCCAGGAATTTGAATCCCTCCCCCTTGCACCATTCCTCTAGCCACGTATTCATCTGAAATATACTTCTATTTTGACTCTGACTAGCACGTGGCACTGGTAGCAATCCTGAGATTACTACCTTTGAGGTCCTATTTTTTAATTTACCTCCTAACTCCCTATATTCAGATTTTAGGACTTCATCCCAGTTTTTACCGATATCATTGGTACCCGTATGCACACCGACAACTGGGGCTGTTCACGCTCCCCTTCCAAAATGCTCTGCAGCTGCTCTGAGACATCCTTGACCCTTGCACCAGGGAGGCAACCTGCCATCCTGGAGTCTCATTTGCGGCCACAGAAATGCCTATCTATTACACTTACAATAGAATCCCCTATTACTATAGCTCTCCCATTCTTTTTCCTCCCGTCCTCTACAGCAGAACCATCCACAGTGCCAGGAAGTTGGCTGCTGCTGTCTTCCCCCGATAAGCCATCTCCCTCAACAATATCCAAAGCGGTGTGTCTGTTTGAGAGGGGGATGGCCACAGGGGGGCCCTGCACTACCTGCCTACGCCTACTACTCTTCCTGGTGGTCACCCATTCCCTTCCTGCCTGTTCAGCCTTTACCTGTGGTGTGACCAACTCATTAAACGTGCTATACACAATGTCCTCAGCATCGCAAATGCTCCAGTATGTATCCATTCGCAGCTCCAGCGCCACAATGCGGTCTGCCAGTAGCTGCAGCTGGATACACTTCCCGCACACATGGTCATCAGTGACACAAGAAGTGTCCCTGATTTCCCACATAGTGCAGGAGGAGCATACCACAGCGCCGAGCTGTACTGCCATGACTTACTCTTTAATTTATCTTCTTCCAACATGGAATAAAACAGCTCCTTAAAAGATCCTCACAATCACAGAAAGCGTGTAAAAATCTTGTTGGCAGCTATGAAATCAGGTTAATTTTGCAAGGTGCAGACAAAATAAAATTAGAAATTGCAGAGATGGAAAGCAATTAAACCAGCATTGCATTGCACTGAATAACTGAGATCTGGATTGTGTAGAAATGATGAATCAGATGAGCTCTGGATGTAATGCACCTTTTCTAAGTATGACAGTGACAACACAAACTAAAACAATTGTGTATTGTGGAGGCATTTGATAAATACGCTTGAATGCACGTTTACACATTGTTTAGTTCTACAGCTGAAAAAAAGAGAACCCGTCAGTAAGTCACATACATAATTGTGTATTCGCTGCTCACGATGCGGTCTTGTAGGATTCGCAAAATTGGACTTTATATTAATAAGGGTCAAATGGCAGAAGAGGCCATGATTTTAAAGACAGTTTTAAAAGAAGCCCAGAAAAAGGGGCATACAAAATGGCCACCATACCATGTGACCAGCTTATTGGGACACTTTAAAATGGTTCCTGCGCAACCTCAGACAGATTTGTGGATTCAACTCACAGTAAGCTCTAGAAGCCATTCCTGAGAGAACGAAACCAGACCCACATATATGCATATGGATTAGATGCAGATCTAGTCAAGATCGGCCTGGAGACAGAGGCCATCAAAATGTTGCCCCAGACAAAAGGGGACAATTTCATATTCATGAGAACAGCACCCAGGACTAGATAACGAGATCAGCAGGCCATTAAAAACAATGAAGGTAATTCCAGACCAGAGATGGGCCTGTTACCAGCCGTTTAAGACATTTTAAAATATAATGACTACCCCACTGTGCTGCCAGCCCGCCAAAAATTAAACAACGACTAACCTGATTTTGGGCGGGAAGTGAAGCCTCTGGAAGAAAGGTATATCTGGAGAGACTTTTCGGCAGTTGGGGCACGCTGGCAGCTGAAGGACATGCAGGCACACAGGCAGACATGCCGGGTTGGAGCGCTGGAAACACGCAGCTTGAATCCGGACACCCAGAAGAAGAAGCAGGCAATTGCAGGAGGAAGAAGGAAGCCAACATCGAGAAGGCCATCTCGAAACTGGCGTTCCGCCCCGGGGAAGCACATCGGGAGATCATCGACCATCCCCGGGCCATTGCTGGAACAAGAGGCCATCGACCCAACTTGGGAGAAGAGACAAAAAAATAAAGGTCCCAAGAGGAGAAACCTTCCAGCCACCCCGGCTCGGGAGAAGAGAAAAGAAACTGAAGAAGCGATGGGAGCCAGCCCAAGGCTCCTCTAACCAGGGTTGAGCCGACAATCCTCGACCCCGCCGACATCCAGGCCCGCCGGTGTCCAGCCACCCCCGACCCCCACCTCAGGAGAGAGGTGTGGCGCAGCTCGCAGGGGCTCCATGATCCACGTGGAGACGAAACGCCTGAAAGGACCAAACACAGACTCAATTTCAAAACCTTGCACTTCCTAGTGGGATTGGTGAGCATGTTTCTGGCCCTTCACAATCAGATCTAGATAGGTTTAATAAGGGGATGGATTTAAGGGTACAATTAACATGAGTTGTTGTCCCTCGATGTTCCGTGTGTTTCCTTATTTCATGATGATCTTTGTAGAGTATAAGATGCCTGTATTTGCTTTAGTTAGTACTGTGTCGTTATGATTTGTTTGTGTGTTTTTCCCTCCCATGTACTCCCTTATCTGCTTGCATTTGATTTGATATTTTTCCTTATGCAATAAAATTTCATTTTGTTTCATCAAACTTGGTCTACAAGAGTTTTCTCCACATTGTAGTTCCTGCGCCTAAGTCCAGAGTATAGAGTCTAAGGGGCGAGTGGGTCGAACCACTCAAGGTTTTACTGTGCAAGAGAGAGAGGCCTCTAGAGAGAGAAACCTCAGGGAAATCTCTCGAGGAAAACCCCTTACAGTCTCCTCTACATTGGGGAGACCAAACGCAGATTGGGTGACTGCTTTGCAGAACACCGCCGTTCAGTTCGTAAGGGGGACCCCGAGCTTGCGGTCACCTGTCACTTTAATTCTCTGCTCCACTCCCACTCATACCTCAATGTCCTCGGCCTCCTGCATTGCTCCACTGAAGCTCAACGTAAACTCGAGGAACAGCACCTCATCTTTTGATTAGGCACTTTACAGCCTTCTGGACTCAACATAGAGTTCAACAATTTCAGATCATAACCTCGGCCCCTATCATATATTTTTTTTTTCCACACCAATTTTTTGTTTGTGTTTTCTTTTCTTCTCTCCCACATGGCAGCTGTCTTTCATTCTGCCAACGCAATTTACACTTCATCTAGAGCCATCTTTTGTTTCTTAACCTGTCCCATTACCATCTCCTTTTGCCTTGAATATCTCTTAATGTCTCTTAACCTCTCCTGCCTTCTATCCTATCACAGACCTTCCCTTTTGTTCTTTCATCCCCTCCCCCCTTTCCCAGCTCCTACATTTGCTTAAAAATCTGTTCTATTTCCTGCTTTTTTCCAGTTCTGACAAAAGGTCATCGACCTGAAACGCTAACTCTGTTTCTCTCTTCTCAGATGCTGCCTGACCTGCTGAGCATCTCCAGCATTTTCTGTTTTTATTATGCATAATTGTTGTTTTCTCTATCCCCTGGTGCTATTAATTGGTGCATGGCATAAACACTTTCAGACACATTTCCAACCTGGAAGTACCTCTGTTTCCATCTTTCCAGCCAATTTTACAATTTAAAGTGCTGCACTGCAGATTAACCAAAACAATAAGCATGGGTCCTTGTTCAGAATCCACTAAGCAGGTTTGTATGAAAATAGAAAACCACCACCCTCAGGGTACGGGGTGCAAATTGCCAATGTATTACCAGTGGAACTCTCCACTAAGCAGCTGCTGACAACACTTACAGGATGATTGCATGTTGAGTGTGGTCTCTTTGCAGAATCAACCCTGCAGGCATGACTATGTAAATGGTGCTTTTATTCCTCAGCCTGCCTGTGGGTATGGAAAAAGAACAAGCTCACATCTGCCCTCAAATTGCACAGTGAAAGTAATTACAGTAGTAGGATAGCAATGTTATTTCAGTTGAAAAGAAAGTCATGACAGAATAAGAGTGCTGCACAGTTGTTCCAATATTCTTGTGCCGCTTGAAACAATCTTACATCATTTCATCCCAGTAAGACAAATGATTTTGTTAAAACGTATATTTATATATCTGATGAAGGATTTGTCTTTCTAATATTTGCATTGCATTTTTATGCCTTTTGGCACGTAAAAAGAAATCAGATGATGGTAGTATAAATATTTATAAATCTGCGCATGCCATTATTGATTATATTAATATTCAATGTAGTGTTATGGTGATATTTGTTGGCCAAAAGCAATCATAAAAAGTACAATTCAATACTAAACACATGGTTTATAGCAGTGGTTGTGAAAAAGACAAAAAATTGTTTAACACCCAACAATTGCCTTTGGGCAGAATAATGATTCATACATTACATTTTTTCATGATTTTTATTCAGAAACATTTCAGCTAATGGAAAACAAGAGTCTAACCAGCTAGGTAGTGTTTGCACTAAATGAGGAAGTAGTTGATGTATTAAATATCACATTCATCAGGATTCATTTTCTGCATTTGTTTAGAAATTAAAAGCTTTTTATCCTTATCATTAATCCCCAATTTTAACTCATCCCGCCTGACAGGGACAAGACGGGCGGGTGGTTCAAATAGTGGTGGAGTGTTTAACACTGCACTCCCGACAGGAACCCACTCACCACCAATTTAACCGTGCACTTTTAGGAGGTCGACTAGGCTCCTATCACAGGCAGGCGGGGGCTTCATGACTACATTTAAATCAGATGCTATGACACAATTTGGGCCCCAACGCCATTTTTATTTCAAATTGTGAAAATCCCACCCAGTGACTAACCTGCCAATAAAGCCTAGCAGGATTAGCCTCTTAGAGCTACTGAAGCAGTTTGTAAAGGGGAACTCCTACAGATCATTGGATCAGAGGATCTTGGTGCCATTGTAGATTGCCAGGAGAGTTTCCAGCTTCCAGATTGCTCCTTTCTCACTTTTTTTGCCCTATTACCCTCAGTAAGCTTTTTCTGCTTGATAATGGATGCTATTATTGCCAGTTTCATTTGGATGGAGGAACACTTGGAGGAAGAGGAGCAGCAGCAGCCTCAGTTACGACCACCAGCAGCAGCTGGGCCTATCGGAAGACAGCCGTTGGGGAGTGCTGCTCATTGGAAGCCACACCCAGCACCCATGTTGCCATCAGGGCACCAGAACACCAGCCAACAGCATCCGTGAATAGGAAGGGCTGCCACTCAATGAATGAGCGATGGTGCATCCCCGCTTTAAATAGGTTTCGGGACTCCCGTCAGAAATTGTTCACCTCATGTGGGTGGACTGTTCGCTTCCCGACACGAGTGGATGGGCAGAGCATCAATCAAATGGAAATGAGGCCCGGGAGTTAAAATCACCCAGGCTTCCCGCTTGCCCCAACCCTGCCAGCCCCATTTGCGCCTCGAGTTGAAATCGGGGTTTCAAATTTTGACCATAAAACTCCTTTCTATTTTAAAACCTAATAATAATCATAAAATAGACAACAAGAGATGGTGTTTCATTCTCATATTACTACGTCTGCTACTAAATACATAAAAATGTCATAGCAAAATGTTTTATAGCCAAGTAAAAGCTAGATCAAAGGACTGTGGTAATTGATGAATCATTCCTCATATCCCCCCTGTAACAGAAACATTGCACAAAGTAATATTTAATATAAAAGATAATGGCACCAATTCCCCTTTATATGGTTTGCTGGAAATGACTTATGTCCATGGATAAATAACATACGTAGCCCTTTAAATGCCCCCACTGTTGTAGGTGGAAGTAAGTGGATGAGACGTGCAATCACAGAATCGTCGTCCCTCTGCCAGCTCACTTAAAGAGTTTTCCACTTGGACCTATTTCCCTGCCCTTTCCTAGACACTTTTAATTTTTTCTTTTTCAAATGTTTATCCACTTCCCTTTTAAAAAGCTCTTATGGATTTCACTTCCACCGCTGTTTGTGGTAGAGCAGTCCTTGCCCTAACAACCCTCTGCAGAAAGAAAATCCTAACTTCCCTCTTCATTCCTTTAGTGATTGATGCCTCCAGCTCCCAACTGACTGATGAGTGGAAATTGTTTTTCCTTATTTACTTTGTCAAAACCTCTCATGATTTTGAACATCTCTATCTTTTAAACCTTTACTGTTCTAGAGAACACTTTCCCAATTTATCTAGTTGTCCCTGATAATTGAAGCCTCTCAATGAATCCCCACCCATGAACGCTGCCTCAGGATTGTTGGGGCTTTCCTGGGAGGGGGGTTGCTGAAGGATGGGGAAATGGAGCTTGGTCTGCTTCGGCAGAAAGTGCAGGTATGACAGAGCAATGTAACAAGTGACAAAGGGCATTCCCAGCCTCCTGTCACTTTCTTGAGGTTGTGCATTGGTTGGTGAAGAAGATGGCACTGTGACCTACATCTGGACCCTTGCTGACCAGAGGGTCCGCCTGCAGAACAATAGTGACTGCGCTTCCAAAATAATTTATTTATTTCAAGGACATTTACCTGTTGAGGCACCAGAGGTCAGAACACAATGATGGCCCTGAATACGACAGGAGTACTGCTGATCTTCTGCGGTAACTTCAATGGGAGATGGAACTCTGCGACAAACAGTGTAAATGGCTGAAGGTGGCATGTATGCTGTTTATTGGGCACTCAGCAGAAGACCAGGAGAAACCCTGTGGAATTTCCAGGCCGAAGCATATACCCATCAAGTGGCGAGTAGGTGTTACAGAAATTCACTCCTGAATACTAAATGCCAACCTTTTGATTCCTCTGTGGATCCAAAGATTCTTCTTATGGAATTACTTCAGGGAATTTTTCTGCAGCCATAACATTTTCTTTGATTGTGGAGGTCTCATCTTTCATGCCAAGAATTGGCAGGTCCATTTGCCACTTAGCCATCTAAACTACTAGTAAATGGACTCCGTTTGCATCAAATGGGTTGGAGACCCACTTTCTGTCTGCCAGGATCTCTGACCCATAAGCATAAATCTCTACTATTACCTCTTACAGATGCTGGGGCAGCTGAGTCAGATTTCAATTGTAGGATAGAGTGTATCTGTAGGATTTAGTAAACATTATTAAGATTTTAAACCATTATTAAATAACTAAAATGTATGACAGTGTGTGTTAAAAGCCTAAAGCCTATATAAAGGGAAAAACGGTTGAGAAGCAAAGCATGATGGTAAATTATGCCAACTTGATGTAATTCTGTAAAATGGTCTGTTAAGTAACCAAGGAAAGAGTGGGGAACAAGAAACCCAGCAACATTGCAAAAGAAGATAGGGGGCTGGAGACAGTCACCACTCCCTGTCTTCTCAAAAATGCAGAACCGGCTAAACAATGAGCTGATTAAAAAGCAAAAAAGACATCTGTGAAAACTTAGTATGAACATTGTTCTCAGATAAAGATAGCTTGTTTACCAACTGCCACGTAGGCAAAAAGGATAAAAAGGGTATAAAAATACAGATATTGAACACCGAAAGCAGCGCAAAGCCATAGGAAGAAGAAGCTTCAGTAACAGAACACAGCAAGAGAATGAAAGAGACCATGCCACAGTCACTCGGAAGGAACGCCAGGGTTCGATGAACAGACTGCCACTATCTCCTTGTTAAGTATTATTTCTTTGTACAGGATGTTTAATACTTAATAAACCTGTTTTACTTATACACAATATTCCTGTACCCGGAGTGGTTTGTGTAGTCATGGACAAACTATTCAAAAGAGCTTTTAAAGCAACGCAATGACTGTGGAAGCCATCAGTACTCTCAATATTATCACAGGACAGAAGGTCACCTGTGCCCATAGATAAACAACAGTGGAAGCAGAATGTTCACAGTGGCCAGTGCAAATTTTCTTTTTATTGGTATTTGTTAGATCCGTGATTCTGTGAGTATGATGTTTTTCAATAACCACACAGATGCTGTAACTTAACAATAAACAGGTATTTACTGGAGGAGGGTAGTCTCAAGACTGGGGGTACAGAGGCATGCGCAAGGCTTATATACAGGTGTGGTCACTGCCGGTACTACAGTATACAGGAGCTGTAAAAGTAGTTCTGTCTTAAAGGTACATACACTACAATTCCTCCCCTTTTAGATTACTAGTACCCCTGATATTCAAATAACAATTAACACTTTAACATGTACATTAAACAACAATAGTCCATTTATAGATTCAGTCTTTGGGGCGGATTCCTGACCCTTTCGGAATAGCGCCTTTCCTGAGGTTCTTGTTCTTGGTGCAGAGGCGATTCTGGCCCCTTTTCATCGGGTAGTTCATCGGGTTCCACTGCTACTGGTTCTGAGATAGATGCTACCGGTATGTCGGGTTCATCCCCAGGTTCTTGAGACATGGAGTTGACTCGTTCCTGTGATGCTAAGATCTGATCGACGTGGCGTCTCACAATGTTCTCCCCGACATCCACTGTGTACATTAATGGCCCCTGCCTTGTGCATATCGTTCCGGGTTGCCATTTCTCTGTTCGGTAGTCACGGGCCAAGACTGGTAGTCCTACATTGAAACTCCTGGTCAGCTTCTCATTGATGTGCTGGAATTGTTTGTCCTCAACATTTCTTCACACATTTGGTCTGAGCAAGTCCAGACGAGATCTCAACCTTCGGTTAAAGAACATCATGGCCGGGGTCTGGTTGGTAACTGCATGTGTCGCGTTTCGGTAGGCTAATAAGACATTGTCCACCTTATGCTGTAGTGGAATTTCATCATCGCACATGGCCTTTATTGCCGCCTTAAAGGTTTGTACGAACCTCTCAGCCAATCCATTTGTGGCTGGATGATACGGGGCGGATGTGTAATGCCTTACCCCATTTCTTCTCATAAATTTTCAAAACTCTTCGGACACAAACTGTGGTCCATTATCAGAGCAAATCTGCTCTGGTAAGCCGTTTCTGGCAAATATGGTCCGTAGGACTGCAATCGTTTTCTCTGTAGTGGTTGAGGACATTTTTATCACCTCAGGCCACTTCGAATGAGCATCCACTGCAATTAAGAACATTGAGTCCAGGAATCGACCAGCGAAATCAATATGCACCCGTTGCCATGGAGAGGAGGGCCACTCCCATGGGTGTAGAGGGGCATGTGGTGGTGCATTTTGGGCCTTCTGGCATCCTGAGCAGCTCTTGGTTAGGTCTTCGATTTGTTGATCGATTCCCGGCCACCACACATAAGCCCTAGCAAGGCTTTTCACTTTCACTCCCCCCAGATGACCTTCATGTAGCTCATTTAGCACTCTCTCCCTTAACTTGGGTGGAATCACCACTCTGGATCCACACATCACTGTCCCCTGGTGTTGTGTATGTACCTTTAAGAGAATAACTGGTCTCAGACTGCAATACCGGCAGTGACCACCCCTGCATAAAAGGCGCTAGAGAGCCTCTGTTGGTTAGTTTCATTTATGCCTTTCACCAGTAAAGACTTGTTTGTTTCTCTCCTGCTAGTCCGTGTCTCAATCATTCACGGACTTAACACTGGCTACGAGTTAGAAAGAATTTACCTGCAACTCAGCAGCAGCTCCGACGACGTTGAAGGTCGGAAGAAAAAAAAAGAGTCCATTGAAACTCGAGGAACGGGCGTCGACCGTCAATCATCGGGTTCAAGGCTTTGCAGGAGCGACTTTCCAGAGCCAGGCTGGGTTCCTCGGTCTGTGGTTTCCCAGCTAATCGGGCTGGTGGCAGGTAGTGCTCTGATCCTTCCTGGGCTGCAATGGGGCCGGGCAGCGAGTCGGGAAGCAAGGAGAGAGAGAGAGGGTGGAGCATACAGGGCGCGGCCGGTGTTTCGAAGCTGGGCAGCGTTCGGACCTCAGAAGAGGGAGGGAAGTGTTCCAGAGGGTCCGCTCCATGACGGGAAAATAATAAAAGAAAAAGAATACGCGCAAGAAACCGTGGAAAGCAGCGCTAACAACAGCGGGGAAGAAGACAAAGCGCGGGAGGCGCCATTTTGTTAAATCGGGGAAGAAGGCAAAGCGCGGGAGGCGCCATTTTAGATTTGCAAGATGCCGAAGGCTGACTGTATCACTGCTTTTGATAATACATTAGAAGACTGGACCACGTATGTGGAAAGAGTCGAGGTATATTTCGAGGCAAATGAAATAGCGGAGGGGAAAAAGGCATCAATATTGCTAAACATAATGGGCGCTAGAACGTACGGCCTATTGCGGGATCTGATTACTCCAGCCAAACCGAAGGCGAAGAGTTTTAATGAAATTGTTGCTGTTCTACAGGAGCACTAAAACCCTGCACCGCTGTTGATAGCAGAAAGATTTAAATTCCACAGGAGAACTCAGCACAAAGATGAGAGCAATGCTGAGTATCTTACGGAACTACGCAAGCTATCAAAGCACTGCCAGTTCAGAGCAGGACTGGCAGATACCCTACGGGACAAATTTGTCTGTGGACTCCTGAGTGAAGGAACACAGAAGAAGTTACTCGCAGAAAAAGAGCTGACGCTAGATAAGGCTTTCAGCGTGGCAGTATCATATGAAGCAGCAGCCAGGGGAGCTGCAGAAATTCAACAAAAACCACAGGAATACAGCACCCACGAAATGACATGGGGATTTGCAAAATGTTATCGCTGCGGCAGAACTAACCATGACCAGAAGGACTGCTGGTCCAAAGACAAAATATGCAGACAATGCGGGAAGATTGGACACATTGCACGAGTTTGTAGGTCTGGGAAGAAGACCAGCGACAACAAAAAGGCTACGAAGGAACCGTACAAGAAAGTGCAAAAGATGACGGACAGTAGTTCCGAAGACCAGATGAGCGATAGTGAATCCGAGAACAGGAGATTAAGCTGTCTCAAACTTTACAATGTAACCGCAAAAGAGGATCACCGAACCATTTGGGTCACCCTCACGATAGCAGGGTCCCAAGTTAAAATGGAATTGGATACAGGATCATCGCTAACCATCATGAATCGACAAGACTATGAGCGGCTATTTTCACACATACCCTTGAGAGAGACATCCAT
Source organism: Somniosus microcephalus (assembly GCF_052327205.1). Taxonomy (NCBI): domain Eukaryota; kingdom Metazoa; phylum Chordata; class Chondrichthyes; order Squaliformes; family Somniosidae; genus Somniosus; species Somniosus microcephalus. Next base: position 82,197,503 of record NC_140988.1, on the reverse strand, counting down.
CGTCTTGACGACGTAGACAGGGCAAAAAGTATACCCCAGAGGAAAAATAAGGGTGCCTGTCGATTACAATGGCAAGAAAATATGGAAATTGTATCTCTACATACTGCCAAATGGTGGACCACCGTTATTGGGATGGGAATGGATCAGGAAGATAAACTTAGATTGGCATTCCATTCATGCAATTACGGTGGACGGTAAAAAAGATGAAGACGTCACTCCTGGACGATTGTCAACAATCTTAGCTAACGCCAAAGAGGTATTTCAACAAGAACTGGGCACGCTTAAAGGCGTAACCGCCTCGTTAAAAATAGAAGAGAATGCAGTTCCCAAGTTTTTCAAAGCGAGACCGGTACCATATGCAATTCGTCCAGCCGTCGAGGCAGAGCTGGAGAATCTGGAGAAGGCGGGCGTGTTGTCTAAGGTCGACTGGAGCGAGTGGGTGACACCCATCGTTCCTGTCATGAAAAAAACATTAAGCAATAAGTCCGGAGAGCCAAGGAAGATTCGCATCTGTGGGGATTTCAAGGTGACGGTGAACCCTGTCCTTCACACAGTACAATATCCTCTTCCAAGGATAGAAGACATCTTCGCCTCACTGTCTGGAGGGAAGCGTTTTACAAAAATTGACCTAGCACAAGCAGATGGAGGTTGAAGAGTCCTCTAGGAAGTATCTCACGATAAACACTCACAAAGGTCTTTACCAATATCATCGATTGGTATTCGGAGTAGCATCGGCTCTGGCGATATGGCAAAGAGCAATGAAACAAGTCCTGCAAGGGATTCCGGGGACTCAGTGTTACTTGGACGACATCCTTGTAACAGGTGAAGATGACAGTGAACACCTTAACAACCTAGAACAGGTGCTCACTAGACTACAGGAACATGGGCTGCGAGCCAACCGCCCCAAGTGCGAATTTTTTAAGAAACAGATATCGTATTGCAGCCACGTGATTGATGAAGAGGGGTTACATAAGTCCCCTGACAAAATTGAAGCGGTTGTTAAGGCCCCAGCGCCTGAAAATGTGTCGCAACTGAGGTCATTCCTCGGGTTGGTGAATTACTATCATAAGTTTTTGCCGAATTTGTCGACAATTCTGCATCCACTGAACGCCCTGCTACGAACGGGGGTAGCATGGAAATGGAGCGATGATTGTAAACGTGCTTTTCAGAAGAGTAAGGACTTAATCACTTCGAAGGAAGTATTGGCTCACTACAACCCAGCACTGCCAATCAGGCTGGCGTGTGATGCGTCTCCCTACGGCATTGGGGCGGTACTGTCACATAAATTCCTTAATGGTTTGGAGAGGCCGATAGCTTTTGCGTCACGCTCGTTAACTTCTGCCGAGCGTAACTACGCCCAGATTGACAGAGAGGCCCTCAGCCTAGTGTGGGGGGTGAAGAAGTTCAATCACTATCTGCACGGTCAAAAATTTACTCTACTAACCGATCATCAACCTCTTGTCTCCATTTTCAACCCTCAGAAGGGCGTACCGATAATGACAGCACAACGGCTGCAGAGATGGTCCCTTTTCCTAGGGGCACACCAATATGACATCGAGTACAGGGGAACTAAACAGCATGGAAATGCTGATAGATTGTCACATCTACCGTTGCCGATGGTGGAAGAAGAAGACCTTGCAGTGGATCCAATGGAGCTATTCCACTCGACCATAGTCGAATGTCTCCCTGTGATGAATGCAAACATAGAAAAGGAAACACGGAATGACCCGACACTATCACGGGTCTATGATTTAACGGTGAAGGGATGGCCAGCACATGGCGAACCACTGCTGCCAGCATTTTCGTCAAGAAGAGAACAGCTGTCAGTGTGCAGAGGAACCTTGATGTGTGGATCCAGAGTAGTAATTCCACCTAAGTTGACGGATAGAGTGCTCAATGAGCTTCATGAGGGTCATCTGGGTGGGGTAAAAATGAAGAGCTTAGCCAGAGCGTTTGTGTCGTGGCCGGGAATCGATAGAGAAATCAAAGAGATGACCAAGAGCTGTGCAGGATGCCAGAAGGTCCAAAACGCCCCACCACAAGCTCCTCTGCATCCATGGGAGTGGCCCTCATCTCCATGGCAAAGGGTGCACATTGATTTTGCTGGTCCCTTCATGGACTCGATGTTTTTAATTGCGGTGGATGCACATTCAAAGTGGCCAGAGGTAATAAAAATGTCCTCAACCACCACGGAAAAAACTATCGCAGTTTTACGAACCATATTCGCCAGGAATGGGTTGCCTGAACAGATTTGCTCTGACAATGGACCACAGTTTGTGTCTGAAGAGTTCCGGAGGTTCTTAAAGAACAATGGTGTTAAGCATTACACATCTGCCCCATATCATCCAGCCACTAATGGATTGGCCGAGAGGTTTGTCCAAACATTCAAGAAGGCTATCAAGGCAATGTGTAATGAAGATATACCCCTACAACACAAGGTGGACAACTTCTTGTTTGCCTACCGGAATGCAACACATGCGGTTACCAACCAAACTCCAGCCATTATGTTCTTCAATCGAAGACTACGATGCCGCTTGGATTTGGTTAAGCCAAACGTCCGAAGAGATGTGGAGAACAGGCAGTTTCAGGATATGAATGAAAGGCCGACCAGGAGTTTTAAGATAGGTCAACCAGTTTTGGCCCGGGACTACCGCACTGAGAAATGGCAGCCAGGAACGATTTGTACACGACAAGGACCTCTCGTGTATACCGTGGACGTTGGGGAGAGCATTGTAAGACGCCATGCTGACCAGATTCTAGAGTCACTGGAAAACGTCAACTCCACACCATGATCTGACACACCTGGTAATGAAATCGACGTTCCAATTGCAGCTACCGCAGAACCGGTAATATTGGAAGCAGATGAACCAAACAACGACATTGATTTCGACTCAACATTGCCAGAAGAACCTGATACTCCAAAGAGGCGTTATCCAGACAGAATCAGGAAGCCTCCTCAAAGACTGAACTTATAATTGCTTAAACTTAACCAATGTTTCCAGCAACAATAATTGTGATTGTAATTCATTATCATTAGTGTTAAATGAATATTATGTACTGTTTATCTAAAAGGGGAGGAATTGTTGTGTATGTACCTTTAAGAGAATAACTGGTCTCAGAATGCAATACCGGCAGTGACCACCCCTGTATAAAAGGCGCTAGAGAGCCTCTGTTGTTTAGTTTCGTTTATGCCTTTCACCAGTAAAGACTTGTTTGTTTCTCTCCTGCTAGTCCATGTCTCAATCATTCACGGACTTAACACCTGGCATACTGACAGCTGTTCTCTTCTGGATGAGAATGCTGGCAACAGTGAGTCGCCATGTGCTGGCCATCCCCTCACCGTCAAATCATATACCCGTGACAGCGTCGGATCATTGCGGGTCTCCTTCTCTATATCCGCATTCGTTACTGGCAATCGTTCAATAATTGACAAATAAAATATCTCGATAGGGTCCACTGCTGGTGCTTCCTCCACAGTAGGCGATGGCAGGCGCGATAGCCCATCAGCGTTTCCATGCTGTTTCGTGCCTTTATATTCTATTTCATATTGATTCACCCCTAGAAACAGGGACCATCTTTGTAACCGTTGTGCAGTCATCACTGGAACGCCCTTCTTAGGATTAAAGATGGAGACAAGTGGTTGGTGGTCAGTCAGCAAGGTGAACTTCTGCCCATGCAGATAGTGGTTGAATTTTTTTACTCCCCATACTAGGCTGAGGGCCTCCCTGTCAATCTGGGCGTAGTTGCGCTCAGTTGAGGTTAGTGACCAAGACGCAAAGGCTACTGGCCTCTCCAACCCGTCTGGGAATTTGTGCGACAGCACCGCTCCAATACCATAGGGGTGATGCATCACATGCCAAACGAATTGGTAGTGCTGTGTTGAAATGGGCCAACACCTCTTTTGATGTGATCAATTCTTTACACTTCTGGAAAGCTCGTCTACGTTCATCATTCCACTTCCATGGTACCCCTGTTTGCAGTAGGGTGTTCAATGGGTGTAATACCGTGGACAAATTTGGTAAGAAATTATGGTAGTAGTTTACCAGCCCAAGGAACGACCTCAGTTGTGACACATTTTCCGGTGCTGGAGCCTTGACTACTGCCTCAGTCTTTTCAGGGGACTTATGTAACCCCTCTTCATCGATGACGTGGCCACAATACGAGATCTGTTTCTGGAAAAACTTGCACTTGTGGCGATTAGCTCGTAGCCCATACTCCTTTAATCTGGTGAGCACCTTCTCCAAGTTGGCGAGGTGATCACTGTCATTTTCGCCTGTGACCAGGGTGTCATCCAAATAACACTGGGTCCCTGGAATCCCTTGCAGGACTTGATCCATTGCCCTTTGCCAGATAGCCAGAGCCGATGCTACCCCGAACACCAGCCGGTTGTATTGATAGAGACACTTATGAGTGTTAATCGTAAGGTATTGTTTCGAAACTTCTTCTACCTCCATTTGCAAGTACACCTGGGCTAAATCAATTTTGGTGAAGCGTTTACCTCCAGATAGCGAGGCGAAAATAGCCTCAATTCGTGGAAGCGGATATTGTACCGTGTGAAGGACTGGGTTCACTGTCACCTTAAAATCCCCACAGATGCGGACCTTCTTTGGTTCCCCAGGCGTATTACTCAACGACCTCTTCATTACAGGAATGATGCGTGTAGCCCACTCGCTCCAGTCCACTTTGGACAGTACTCCTGAACGTTCCAACCCTTCCAGCTCTGCTTCGACAGCTGGTCTGATCGCATAAGGCACTGGTCTGGCCTTAAGAAACTTTGGGCTTGCATTTTCCTCTATTTTAATCGCTGCTGTTATGCCTTTTAGTGTTCCGAGTCCCTCCTGGAACACTTCTTTTGCATCAGTTAGCATTTTTGACAGTCGTCCAGGTGTGACGTCGTCATCCTTTTTGGCCTCAACCTTCAGTGCCTGTATGGAATGCCAATCTAATTGTATTTTCCGGATCCATTCACATCCTAGCAGTGGTGGTCCTCCATCTGGCAATACATATATATCCATTTTAGGTATTTCCTGGCCTTTATATATCACTTTCACCCTTATTTTTCCTTTGTGGTAGAATTTTTGCCCCGTGTACGTCTTCAAGACAATCTCTGTAGCTTTCAAGGGTATATGTGAAAATAGCCGCTTGTAGTCCCTTTGGTTTATGACTGTTAGGGCTGATCCTGTGTCCAATTCCATTTTCACTTGGACTCCATCTATCTTGAGTGTGACCCAGATAGTCTGGTGATCCTCCATTTTGGTTACCTTATGTAGTTTCAGACAACCCAGCTCCTTGCTTCCGGAGTCTGTGTCACTTTTCTGTTCGTCTGAACTACTGCCCATCACCTGGTGTACCTTTTTGTACTTCTCCTGTAGAGATTTCTTACTGTTGGTTTTCTTCCCAGACCAGCAGACTCTTGCTATGTGTCCTGCTTTTCCACACTGTCTGCACACTTGGTCCTTGAATCAACAATCCTTCTGGTCATGTGTTGTTCTGCTGCAGCGATAGTATTTCCCTGTTCCATAGGTCATTTCATTGGTGCCATATTCTTGCGGTCTCCGTTGTATCTCTGCAGCGCCCCTTGCGGCTGCTTCGTGTGATACTGCCATACTGAAAGCCTTGTCCAGCGTTAAATCCTTTTCTGATAGAATCCGTTTCTGGGTTCCTTCACTTTGTAGCCCACACACAAACTTGTCCCTTAACGTATCTGCTAGTCCCGCTCCAAACTGGCAATGTTTCGATAGCTTGCGCAGTTCCGTTAGGTACTCAGCATTGCTTTCGTCTTTGTGTTGGTTCCTTTTATGGAACTTAAATCGTTCTGCTATCAGCAGCGGTGTGGGGTTTAAGTGGTCCTGTAGGATTTCTACTATGCTTTCGAAATTCTTGTTCACCAGCTTCTCTGGGGTTATTAGATTTTGCAGTAACCCATAAGTTTTTGCACCCATGGAATTTAACAAAACCAGTGCTTTCCTAGCATCTGGCACTTCATTCGCCCTGCAGTACACCTCAATACGTTCCACATATGCCGCCCAATCTTCGACTTCATTGTCGAACGTAGAGATACTGCCACTCTTCGGCATCCCTGGGTGTGATTTAACTGTCAAAAATGGCATCTCCCGCGCTTCCCCTTCTTCTCCGCTGGCACAAAATGGCGTCTCCCGCGCTTTCCTTCCTTCCCGCGCTCGCCCTTCTTCTCCGCTGTGGCTTCTAAAAATGGCGTCTCCCGCGCTCTTCCTTCTTCTCCACAGCTCAACGGCATCTCCCGCGCTCTCCCTTCTTCTCCCCGCGGTCACTGTTCAGCCCTTGAGCCCTGGCTGTGCTCTGCGCGTTCTTTTTTTTTCCGTTTCCGCCGCTCGGTCCTGAACCCGGCTGTTGCTTTACCCTCTCTCTCTCCGTTTTTTTTTTTTTCTTTTCTCGACGCCGCTCGGTTAGCAACCCCCGGTTGCGCCCTGTGCGCGTCGCCCTCTGTCTTACCCCATCGACGCTGCTCGGCTGTCTCTCCGCCGTCGGTCAGCTCCAACCGCCGCTGTCCGGGAAGGGTCTGCGCTGTACCTGTCGTCAGTCTCTTGCTGATCGTCGTGGCTGGGGAACCAAGCCCGGCTCTCCACAGCCTCCCCTGCGATGTTCACTCTCTGCCGGACGACTGGGCGGTTGCTCGTGGTCAACGCCCATGTTCCTGGCCTCGACTTTCTTACACTGCCCTCCTGAAGCGAATCGTCAAACGGAAATGCAGAGTTGCAGGTAGCTTCGAATCGACACTCGTCGCCACTGTTAAATCCGTGATTCTGAGAGTATGATGTTTTTCAATAACCACACGGATGCTGTAACTTAACAATAAACAGGTATTTACTGGAGGAGGGTAGTCTCAAGACTGGGGGTACAGAGGCATGCGCAAGGCTTATATACAGGTGTGGTCACTGCCGGTACTACTGTATACAAGAGCTGTAAAAGTAGTTCTGTCTTAAAGGTACATACACTACAGTATTGCTATTTAAATGATAAATTATACCAAGGAATTACATTTAGTGCCAGATGGAGACATGTTGAGGCAAGGATGGATTGAGCTTGATTATGCCACATCTGCTATTCATGATGAAGTCCAGAAATAATACATGGATATCATAGGTCTTTCCAACAGCTGTGTGAGCACCAAACAGCCAATAACTGAAGTACACCAGGGCGAAAGGATATTTTGGATACTTTGGCTTACATAACCTTGCCAATTATTGTTTGGCATTTAAAATGTAGTCATCAGCCACTATCATATGTAAAATAAAAATGATGGGGTGTATGAGCATATTTTACTCACCTAGGAAGGTAGGTTTTAGAAAGCACATGATAGCCCCAACAGCTTGAATTTATATGGTGTTTTTGACATGCCCAAGGTGTTTCACTGAAGCAAGAACAAGCCCCGAACAGTAATAGGAGAAGATTTAAGGATTGAAACTCCTGTTTGCATGCAGTTTGGGCAAGAAAAGATGATGATGATGACTATAACTTATATAGTGCATTTAACATAGCAAAATGTTCCAAGGTGCTTTGCAGAGGCGTGAGGAAAAACAAACACAGAAATTAGGAGAGGTGACCAAAAGCTTGGTCAAAAATTTGGGTTTTAAGGAGGATATTAAAAGAGAAAATGGTGTTGGACAGGCCAAGGGTTTTCGTGAGAGAATTCCAAAGTAAGAAGCCTAATTGGCTGAAGGCACAGCTTCAAATGGTAGGGCGAAAGGCTCTGGTGAGTACTGTAGGGCTCCTCCATAGAGGTACAGGCAGCGGAAGTGTTGTTTAAGGATGCCAATGGTCTACTCTATGATGTTTTGTATGGCAGCATGGCTCTTGTTGTAAGCTGCCCACGTGTGGTTGGGTTGTGGAGCGGATTCATGAGCCAGGTGGTTAAGGGATAGTCCTTATCGCCCAATAGCCACCCTATGGTTTGTCTTGGTGGCTCAAAGACTGACGGAACAGCGGACAGGCACAGAATAAAAGCATCATGACTGCTGCCAGGATACGGGGCATTCACCATCATGTTGTGCTGAGCATAGTCACAGGCCAACTGCACATTGAGCGAGCGTTTGGGGTACATCTCAACATTTATATACAGTGCCCGCAAAGCCATGTGCATGCAGTTGATGGCGGCCTGCACCATGGGGAAGTCCACTATCCTGGCAAAGCCATGTGCATGTTCTGTCTGCTTCTCTCTGGTCAGAGAGAAGACAATGAAGTTCCCTGTCCTGGCATAAAGAGCATCTGTCACCTCTCTTATGAAGCAGTGGATGGTGAACTGTAATATGTTACAGATGTCACCTGCCCATCCTGGAAGGATCCCAATGCAAAGAAATTAAGGGCCACGGTCAACTTCACTGCCACTGGCAGCACTGTCGTTGCTCTGGAGTGAGGCTGCAGGTCTGGTTGCAAGAGGTGGCAGAGTTCTGTGAACACCTCCTTTGTAAATCGCAGACACCTCACACACAGCTCCTGGCTCAGGTTGAGGTAAGAAAATTGCTCTCGGAAGACCCTCTGTGGGTAAGGCCTCCTGCTGTGAGCTCTTCTCCCCTCCTCCTCCTCGTCCCTCTGTGAGCAGCTTGTCCTCGTCTTTGCAGCCTCTGCTCCATCTCCACGTCATGCTGCAGGCCAAGGGGGACAACAACTAGAGCCCCCATGACTGGGAGCAAGTGTTCTGATTAGAACCCTTGAATTCAGAAGCACGGCCTTCTCCACTTGCAGCACCACTCCCTGTCGCCTCACCAACTTTAATTAACTCTAGAAAGCACCAAACAGTTCCACAAACTTACACAGAACCAGTAGAATTCAAAAAGCAAGTTAACTGAAAGTTGTTGATGATCCCTTTAAATATCTCTGGTGGAGGGTCCTTTCTGCTGCTGAACACATGTTCAGCTGTGCGAGGTTAGGAGAGGGCGTTAACTCCAGCGATGGAGGCGAAAATGGCAGCGCTGGCGTCAAATCAGTGTTGCATGCTGATTGACGTCACGATCTGCCTACTTCCCATACTCATAGCGCTCGCTCCTAACGGCAGCCCTACCGCCCTCACCAACATGGCGTCCAGCACGGCCCACACCAGAATTGTGCTTGGAAGCCATTTTTGGTCCCAATTTGACACTTGTAGCACCCAAACAACAGGCGCGACGGAACAGAATTTCTGGGCCAGGTGTATGGAAGAGTTGTAGCGCTGAAAGTGGATACAAAGATAGAGGTAGTCAATGCCATGGAGGGAATTAAACATAAGGATGAGAATTTTAAATTTGTGAAGTTGGGGAACTGTAAATCAGTGTGGAAAGAGGTGACAGCAGAACGGGGTAGAATATAGGCTGAGGGTTTTGGATGAGCTGAGGCTTATGGAGGGTGGATGATGAGAGGCCGGCCAGGGGAACATTGGCAACAAAGGCTTTCACCCACAGATGGGCTAAGTTAGTGATGGAGATGAACAATGTTACGGAGGTGGAAGAAGGTGGTCTTTGTGATGGAGAGGATATGGAGTTAGAAACTCAGCTCAGGGTTGAACAGATAACTGAAGCTGCAGTAGCTGTCAAAGCGAACACCGCTCTCAACTTTTTAGCTTCCAGATCCTTCCAGAGCTCTGGTGGAAACGTATCCAGGATCTTACAGTCAGCGGCCCACAAATGCATAAGACAGGTGGCTGATGGCTTATTTTCCAGGGCCGGCAATCAAGTCAACTTCACCTGCGATGGTGCCAGTCTAAATGAGTAGGCGCTCATTTTGCATCTCTGGCTGCCTTCCCACGGGTGCAGAGCATTATTGACTGCAGTCATGTGGCAATCTGGGCACCTGCAGATCAACCAGGCGTATTCGTCAACCCATCAACTCCATCAGTGTGCTGCAGGTGCACAAGATTCCTGGGGAGCTGCCTGATATACCTATCAATTCGTCCAATAAAAAGCGACGAGTTAGGAACGTAACTAAAGGTTTTTATTGACTAAATAACAGAGCCCACCCTCGTGGGTGATCGGGTCCAACAAGGAGGAATACCAGCCAGTCGACTACCTTTATACCTGGGCAGGTAGGTGGAGCCATGGGCGGAGTCGGAGGTGGTCAGCCCAGGTATAACAGCGCGACAAGAGGCGACCTCGTATAGTGATACAACAGTGAGAACAGTGATAACAATACAACAGTGATAACTATAGTGTAACGATAGTGAACGATAAAAGTAGTTTACCACATTCACCCCTTGTTTAGATTTGAGTCCGGCGGGGTGAAGTGTACTACCAGTTCTGGTATGTCAGTCTGTCCGGAGGCCTCGTAAGCCTCTCCGATCGTCGCAGCGGCGGTGCTGCGTTATCCGGTGTTAATGCTGGTGTCTGCGTGGTCGGCGAAGGCTCGTGGGGTTCCGGCATGCCGTCTACCTGGGCTGGAATTGGGGGGGTGGTGGGGGGGGGTAAAGGTGGTGTCTCCGGAGTGCCCGAGGGTGCGAGGTCTCGTAAAGAGACAGTGTCCTCCCGCCCGTCTGGGTAAGCCACGTAGGTGTACTGGGGGTTGGCGTGCAGGAGGTTCACCCTCTCGACCAGGGGGTCCATTTTATGGGCCCTCACATGCTTTCGCAGCAAGACGGGCCCCGGAGAGGTCAGCCAGGTTGGTAGAGTGGTTCCCGTAGTCGACTTCCTGGGGAAAACAAACATTCGTTCATGGGGGGTGGCGTTAACGGCAGTGCAAAGTAGTGACCGGATGGAGTGCAGCGCTGTCGGGAGGACTTCCTGCCAGCGGGAGGTTGGGAGGCCCTTAGACTTTAAGGCTAAGAGGACGGCCTTCCATACCGTCGCGTTCTCTCTTTCCACCTGGCCGTTCCCTCGGGGGTTGTAGCTGGTGGTCCTACTTGCTGCAATACCTCTCGCTAGTAGGAACTGACGGAGTTCCTCGCTCATGAAGGAGGAGCCCCGGTCACTATGTATATAGTTCGTGAACCCGAACAAGGCGAAGAGGTCGTTCAGGCACTTGATGACCGTGGTACTGGTCATGTCTGGGCAGGGGAAGGCAAAAGGGAAACGGGAGTACTCATCAACGATGTTGAGGAAGTACACATTGCGGTCAGATGACGGTAGAGGCCCCTTAAAGTCGATGCTCAGGCGCTCGAAGGGGCGGGTGGCCTTGATCAGGCTTGCTCTGTCCGGCCTATAGAAGTGCGGTTTGCACTCGGCGCAGGTCTGGCAGTTCCTGGTCATGGTCCTGACCTCCTCGATGGAGTAGGTCAGGTTGCGGGCCTTAATGAAATGGTAAAGTCTGGTGACCCCGGGGTGGCAGAGGTCGTTGTGGAGGGTCTGAAGTCTATCAATATGCGCGCTGGCGCATGTAATTCGTGAAAGAGCATCAGGGGGTTCGTTCAGCTTACCTGGCCGGTACAAGATATGATAGTCGTAGGTGGATAGCTCGATTCTCCACCTCAAGATCTTGTCATTCTTGATTTTGCCCCTCAGCTTGTTATTAAACATGAAAGCAACCGAACGTTGGTCGGTGAGGAGGGTAAATCGTTTGCCTGCCAGGTAATGCCTCCAGCGCCGTACCGCCTCCACAATTGCCTGGGCTTCCTTCTCGACCGACGAGTGTCGGATCTCGGGGCCCTGTAGGGTCCTTGAGAAGAAGGCCACCGGCCTCCCCTCCTGGTTAAGGGTAGCGGCTAGGGCGAAGTCGGATGCATCGCTCTCCACTTGGAAGGGGATGGACTCATCCACTGCGTGCATTGTGGCCTTGGCTATGTCTCCCTTGATGAGGGAGAAGGCCGCGCACGCTTCCTCCGTGAGGGGGAAGGATGTGGACTTCATGAGGGGTCTGGCTTTGTCCGCATAATTGGGCACCCATTGGGCATAGTAGGCGAAGAGCCCCAGGGTTCTCTTAAGTGCCTTAGGGCAGTGGGGGAGGGGTAGCTCCATGAGGGGGCGCATTCTTTCGGGGTCGGGGCCGATGAGTCCGTTCTCTACTACACAGCCAAGGATGGCAAGGCGCGAGATGTTAAACACACATTTCTCCTTATTGTAGGTGAGGTTCAGCCGTTGGGCCGTACGGAGGAATTTCTCCAGATTCACGTCATGGTCCTGCCAGTCGCGGCCGCAGATGGTGACGTTATCTAGATAGGGGAATGTGGCCTGCAGTCCGTTCTGGTCAATCATCCGGTCCATCTCCCTTTGGAAGACCGAGACCCCGTTGGTGACACCGAAGGGGACCCTAAGGAAGTGGTATAGGCGCCCATTCGCCTCGAAGGCGGTGTACTGGCGGTCCTCGGGGTGGATAGGGAGTTGGTGGTAGGCCGACTTAAAGTCGATGGTCGAGAATACGCGGTATTGTGCAATCTGATTGACCATGTCAGATATGCGGGGAAGGGGGTATGCGTCCAGCTGGGTGTATCTGTTTATGGTCTGGCTGTAGTCGATGACCAGGCGATTTTTATCGCCGGTCTTAACGACCACGACCTGGGCACGCCAGGGGCTGTTGCTCCCCTCGATAATGCCCTCTTTTAGGAGGCGCCGCACCTCAGAGCTAATGAAGGCTCTGTCCCCAGCGCTGTACCGCCTGCTCTTGGTAGCGACGGGTTTGCAGTCGGGGGTGAGGTTAGCGAACAGGGAAGGTGGCGGCACCTTGAGGGTGGATAGGCTGCAGGTGTTACGCGGTGGGCGGTTTAACATTCGCTGGTTGTCGACTGTGAGTGGGGGGAGGGGTCCACCGTATGCTAGGGTTACACTTTGGAGGTGGGATTGGAAGTCCAGCCCTAGTAGGACGGCAGCGCAGAGCTGGGGGAGGACGAGGAGTTTAAAATTTTTATACTCCGTACCCTTAACCGACAAGGTCACAACACAGTAGCCGCTAATGTCCGTGGCGTGGGACCTCGATGCCATCGAGATTCGGTTGCGCGTTGGCAGGACAGGGAGGGAGTAGTGGCTCACCGTGTCTGGGTGGATGAAGCTCTCCGTGCTCCCGCTGTCGAACAGGCAGGTCGTGGCGTGGCCGTTTACTTTGATGTCCATCATCGACTTGGACAGGTGGTGTGGGCGGGCATGATCCAGAGTGACGGAGGCTAGTGTGTAGGTAAGCGAGTCGTTGTCGTCTGCGGGCGAGGCGGTCGTCGGGTCCGGGGGCCCGGTGGCAGTCGGGCGTGGTGGGTAAAATGGCGTCTTCCACGAGGTAGGACAAAATGGCGGAGAAGATGGCTGCCCCCATAACTCACATGAGGCACTATTGGGGTCGGTTGCCTTGATCAAAGATGGCCGCCCCCATGACTCGCGTGTGGGGATGCTGGCCTCAGTTGCCTTGAAAGAAGATGGCCGCCCCCACAGTTCGCATGAGGCACTGCTGGCCTCTGAAGATCCGCTCCTGCAGGCCTTAGAGAAGTGGCCTTTCTTCCTGCAGGTTGAGCAGGTAGAGTTCCTGGCTGGGCAGCGCGACCTCGGGTGCTTCTCCTGGCTGCAAAAGAAGCAGCCGGCGGCCCGATCGCGGGTGCCCGATGTCGGAGCCGGTACCGGGGGTGGCGGTCCCGGTCGGGTCCGGGACGCCGACGCTGAGGTAGGTCCCGGGGGCGGCGCTGCGCAGGGTATTGTGGTAGGGGTCAGGCCCGAGTCCCAGGGTCGCGAGCAGTACCTGGAAAATGCCTCCTGGTCCTGATGGGCCACCTCTAGGGAGAGAGCGAGGGCTTCAGCTTTGTCCAGGTCGAGGTCTTTAGCTTCAAGCAGTCTTTGCCGTGAGTAGTCGGACCGTAGGCCTTTCACAAAGGCATCGCGGATATTATCTTCCGTATTTTCAACAGCCGTCACCGCTTTAAAGTCACAGTTCCTGCCGAGTGCTCTTAGCGCCCGTAAAAATTCAGCTACAGACTCTCCTGGCTGTTGCGGGCGGGATCTTAGGAGGTGCCTGGTGTACATGTAATTTACCGGGCTCCGGTACTGCTGTTTCAGTAGGTTGATAGCGGCCTCGTATGTAGTCGTGTCCTGGATGAGTGCGTATACTCTCGGGCTCGCTTGGGCGTTCAGAACTCTTAGTTTGGATCTCTGAGGGACGCCGGATTCTTCCAGGTAGGATTCGAAGCAGTCCAGCCAGTGTTTGAAGTTGAGGGCTGAGTTTGCTGCCTGTGGGTTTAGATCCAGGTACGGTGGTTTGAGGGCTTGCAGCCAAGCCGGCTGGTGTGGCTGGCGTAGCCCGGTGTCTGAAAGCTGCTGTGGCTGTGCTTCTGGGAGGGCTTCTGGCTGGCCAGTAGTAGACATCTTTAAAATTTAGTCAATAAAATTGATATACCTATCAATTCGTCCAATAAAAAGCGACGAGTTAGGAACGTAACTAAAGGTTTTTATTGACTAAATAACAGAGCCCACCCTCGTGGGTGATCGGGTCCAACAAGGAGGAATACCAGCCAGTCGACTACCTTTATACCTGGGCAGGTAGGTGGAGCCATGGGCGGAGTCGGAGGTGGTCAGCCCAGGTATAACAGCGCGACAAGAGGCGACCTCGTATAGTGATACAACAGTGAGAACAGTGATAACAATACAACAGTGATAACTATAGTGTAACGATAGTGAACGATAAAAGTGGTTTACCACACTGCCATGATGCTTTTGCCCTGCGGCAGTCCAAGCTCCCTAATGTTTTTGAACCTGTTAGGAGACAAGGGATACCCACTTCAAACTTGGCTGATGGCACACATCAGAAACTCGACCAATGAAGCCCAACAGTGCTACAATGAATATCATATGACCACCAGATGTGTGTTCGAACAAGCCATCGGCTGAAGATGCGCTTCAGGTGCCTAGACAGATCTGGAGATGCCCTTCAGTACACACCAGCCAGGGTGACCAGAATGACCGTGGTGTGGTGTGCTGTGCTCTGCACAACATTGCGCAGCAGCAAGGTTTGGACCTGCAAGAAGAACAAGGCACAGAGCACAGATCCTTTTCCGATGATTTTGAGGAGCAGGAGGAAGACAAGGAAGAGGAGGAGGGGGAAGATGATGAGGGCAATGCAGCACCAGCTGCTCACGTTGCTCTCCAGGATGCCAGGGTTTCCCTTATTAAGGCAAGGTTAATTTAGGCTCCACCAGTGGACCCATGTCAAAAGCACTTGCAACAGTCACTCTTCCTGCACCCCACACCCCCAACATGCCACTGATACAAAGCAATCCTGCAAACAACCAATCACTCCTTGCCCATACCCCCATTGGTTCCCGTCAATTCATGTCTCCCCATTCATCATCAAACGAGTTAAAAGGTGACTTGCCACCCAGCAACTAAGAATTGACAAGATGGGAAAGTGGTGCAATAGAATAAAATTTATGTGCTTTAAGTAAACAACAGAAACTTAACAACGTAACATTTTATCATACTCCCATATGCATACCCTAGTACAACTACAAAGCTTTCCTCTTCCTTTTCCTTCTGCTCCTACATGGTGCACACCCTATGGCTTGAGTAGAGGTAGAGGCAGGCTGCTCAGATCCCGACCTTGACTGTTGAGATGCTCTTGGCCGACATTCCCTGGGTTTTGAAGACCTTGAGTGCCCTGCCAAAGACTGTTCTACCTTCACCTGTGCAGGGGCATTGGGAGACGAGGCAGCATGTGGGCTATTGACTGAGTGGGGTGGGGGACAATGGATGAGAAGTGGAAGCACTTTGAGTGGAGTCCTCACTTCCATGTCTCCTTTTGCCATAATCCATCTCATAGCCCAGTCGCATTTCACTGTGCAGCAGAGCACTTTGGTGCAGATCAGTGCAGCACTGTAAGGCTAAGGCTAAGGCTAAGACATCTGTCATCCTATATAAAATGGCACACACGTTGTCATCCAGTGTCTGCATGAACATGGCCAAGGCATGCATGGGCTAATCTGATTGCAACATTTGATGTTCCACGGAGCTGGCCACTGTATCCATGGAAGAGCACATCATTGCAATGCCCTGTGATGGGAACCCACTCATGCTTGAGGCGAACTCCTCTATTCTCTCTCCAATTGTGGTCAGTGTGCTTGGAAGGCCTGTCAGTGCATCACACATTATCTGCTGCTGCTCAATGATTCTCCTTTTCATTGACGGCCCCTGGGGTACAACATCTGTGCCCAGCTGAGCAAAGCTTGGAGAGGGTTACGCTCTCTGACACAGACCCTCCACTGCTGTTCTTGTCGCCACCATCTGCTCTTCCTCACTTGTAAACTGTGAGTCACCAGGTGAAAACACAACTATCTGACTAACTGGTCCCACCAAAGTGCAAGTATCTGAGCTGGTGCTTGGTAAGCATGAGTTCACTAATGGTGCACCCTCAGAAGGATTCAGTTCCTCTGAGGAATCGTTGTCAGCGACCTCCACTGATTTCTGCAGCATGCGTGAAGGCCTTGTCAGATATAAGAGAGATGAATTAGTCCTGGCAAGGTAAGAATGTTACAAGTTATCATTATGAAGATGATCATATTTCATTCACTGTTGAAATCAAATCAACATGACTGATGCCGTATGAAATATGGGTCACTGGAATTTAATTGTGTCACCAGGCAGCTGGTATCTCCCCCTCTCCCCATCTCCCATAACCAGGGACGCCAAAACTCCACTGATCTGCAGCACCTCCTCCTCTGCATTTGTAAGCTGGAAATGTCTGAAGGCCCACCTCCGGTTCTCTCCCTTTCCCTAGTGTTCTGTGCTCTCTTCTCCTGCAACGAGAGAAAGAACAGACTTAAGAGTGAGTGTAATGGCATGTGTTCACCCAATGGATGCAGTGCATTTGGTGAGGGTGACTATGAGGTGGAGGCATGAAGCTGCATAACAACCAGGGTGAGTGGGAGTAATGGATGGATAGATGGGGATGTGAAGAAGTGCACAGAAAGTGAAGGAATGGTGGGTGTGTAAGGTAAGTAGGTGTGAGGAGTGATGTGATGGAGTGTGCTTGCAAAGGCAGAGTGAGGGGGTGGGATGATGCGCACAGCAGGATGTAGGTGAAAGTGCAACTGTACTCACTTATTAAAGTGTTTCCTGTTCTGAATCCAGGAGTGTGGCCCATTGCTCCTCCTGCTCACCTCCTGGCCATCCTCCAGTCACACCTTGTTTTCACCAGCAGGTTTCTTCCTCCTATTGCTGGGGAAGAGTATCTCCCTCTGGCTCCTCACTGTCCCAGCAGCACATCAAGCGAGGCATCACTGAAGCATGGCGCAGCCTTTGCTCATCTGCAGCCAATTCTGAAAATTCCTCTTTTGCTGTTTTAAACTCCAAACTCCACCAAATTCCATCTTCGCATTGGCCCTTCAAATACTGAAGTTGAGATTGCGTTGTGAGGGTCTCATCAAGTCTGGGATGTGCAATCGACGCCAAACCTGGAAGTAAAATAATAATGAGCCAGCTGATTTAAAAAGCCACTGACAGATGCATTGAACTTTCTTCCGGGTTGCCAACGTGATATCAGATCCCCCGCTCCCAACGCGTCTCCGAGTAAATAACGTGGCCATTGGTTCTGACAATGATCACAACAACTGGTTCTTTAGAACTGGCTCTTCCCCCTCCATTTCCAAGTTCCTTTCCAGCCAATTCAAATATCCCTTACCCTGGCACCGGGGTAGGCAGCACGCCCTCCTGGACTCTTGATCATGGCTGCAGAGGATACCCTCTAACCCCCTAATTATTGAATGTCCTATAACTAAAACCTTTCTATCCTGCTCTCCCCCCATCCCCCTGTATTGCCTCATGCTCCGCGGTGCCTTGGTTAGAATTCTGGCCATCCTCCCTACAGCCTTCTTCCTTATCCCACAGGTAGCAAGTACATCGTACCTCCCCAAGGATCTATCCTTGGCCCCCTCCTATTTCTCATTTGCATGCTGCCCTTCGGCGAAATCATCCTAAAACACAGTGTCAGATTACACATCCACGCTGATGACACCCAGCGTAACCTCACCACCACCTCTCTCGACCCATCCACTGTCTTTAAATTGTCACACTGTTTGTCTGACATCCAGTACTGGATGAGCAGAAATTTCCCCCAACTAAGTACTGAGAAGAACAAAGCCAATGCCTTTGGTTCCCACCACCAACTCCATCCCTCTCCTGAGCATCTGCCTGAGGCTGAACCAGACTGTTCGCAACCTTAGTGTTATATTTGAACCTGAAATTAGTTTTCAATTACATATCTGCGCCATCACTAAGACCACCTATTTCCACCTAGGTAACATCGCCCAACTCCACCCCGCCTCAGCTCATCTGCTGCTGAAACCCTCATCCATGCCTGTGTTACCGCTAGACTTTACTATTCCAATGCACTCCTGGCTAGCCTCCCACATTCTACCCGACGTAAATTTGAGGTCATCCAAAATTCTGGTACCGTGCCCTTGAAGGGATAATTACTAGTCCTAGCCCATTTAGGGCTACCACGTATCAGGCGTATTCCCCAGACGTTCACTTTCAACTACACTTTGAGGTAGCCAAATCCTAAAGACGCTTAATTGGGTCTAAAGGTCCAGACTATCTCTCCCTAATGGAAAGGAACAGCCTGAAGGTGTTACCGCCCTCCAGATAGCACTTTTCATCCCGCCATCAAATGCATCTTCCCCTCCCCTCCCCTTTCAGCATTCCGTAGGGACCGCTACCTCTGAGACACCCTAGTCCACTCCTCTATCACCCCTAGCACACCTCCCCCTTTGCCCGGCACCTTTTCGTGCAAGCGCAGGAAATGCAACACCTACCCTGTTACCGCTCCCCTTCCCACTGTCCAGGGCCCCAAACACCCCTTCCAGGTGAAACAGTGATTTACTTGTACTTCTTGCAATCTAGTATACTGTATTCGCTGCTCACGATGTGGTCTCCTCTACATTGGGGAGACCAAACGCGGATTGGGTGACCGCTTTGCGGAACACCTCTGTTCAGTCCGTAAGGGTGACCCCGAGCTTCCGGTCGCCTGTCATTTTAATTCACCGCCCCATTCCCACTCAGACCTCACCGTCCGTGGCCTCTTGTACTGTTCCATGGAAACCCAGCGTAAGCTCAAGGAACAGCACCTCATCTTCTGATTAGGCACTTTACAGCCTTCCGGACTCAATATCGAGTTCAACAATTTCAGATCATAACCTCGGCCCCCGTTACATATTTATATATATTTTTTATCCACACCTTTGTTTTGTGCCCTTCCCCCCTTTTTTTCTCTCCCACATGGCAGCTGTCTCTCATTCTTCCAGCGCATTTCACACCTAATCTAGAGCTGTCTTTTATCCCTTTACTAGTCCTATCATCATCTCGTCTCATTTTGAGTACCTCTTAATGTCTCTTCACTTCTCTGTTGTTCTTTCATTCCCATTACCCAGCCCGCAAACTGGCCTTTTAATCTATTTCATTTCCTGTGTTTTTTCAGTCCCGATGAAGGGTTTCGACCTGAAAAGTTGAATCTATTTCTCTCTCCATGGATGTTGCCTGGCCTGCTGAGTTTTTCCAGCATTTTCTGTTCTTATTTTGGATTTCCAGCATCCGCAGTATTTTGCAAAAGCACTTTTAATAAGTTTAGCTAGACTGTAATGTTCCGGCTATTATGAGGGTCTGGAAAACTCCCTCAGAATTCTGCAACTCCTCACCAAAGAGCGTACAGAGATTGAGTTTGTGAGTTTGATACAGAAGTACTATGTGAGACAATTCTAAAACGATATAGATTTATTAAAGAACCGACATGTAATTACAGTAGGTGTTTCAATAGCAACATTAACAGTTCCAAATACAAAAAGCTTACAATTCTATTATCAGGGATCCTTATTCTCCAATCTTAACTTCGCTAGTTTTACAGTTCTCAGTTTATTCCAGGAAATCCACCAAAATCAAATACAATACCTTGATCCCCGAGATACAAAGAGTTGAAGACTTACAGAGCAAGCTCTGAAGTTAAGAATCGCTTTGCCCCTTCAAGCGAGTCTATCATCCCATTTGAAAGTTCAATTTTTATACCCTTTTGCAGTGGTATTTCCTTTGAAGTTTTCTGCTGATGTAAGCTAATTATCTCTAGTCATTTTTCTGCTGACTCCTGCTATTCTTACAGTTAGATCAGCTGGTAGCATTAAGGATTATGTCTCTACCCTACGTGTTCGAATGTAACAGCAGGTGCATTTATTTGATGTCATTCTTACCAAGGTCTTCTGTTTGTGTCTTTTTACGATGTGTAAATTAAAAACACCTCAACCGGGTGCACCATTGTCTTCTTAGTTACATCAGCTGGTTGCAACACAGAATCGTGTCTCCTGTCTTTCAATTTCAACATAAAAACAATGTGATGGCTGGTGCCTCCCCCACTTGATGCCATCCCCATGAAGGCATATGTTTCTTCTTCTTATGCGATTCTTTCCAAAGTATAATTTAGGACACCTTAACAGGGTGTACCATTGTGTTATTTCCAAAGCTTCAGACTTCAGGAACCTCCAAACTCCTGCTTCAATAAGGCTATTGATTCAGTGTCAACAACTTATCTTATGTCAATAGCCTGTATGCTGTTTACAGCTTTCGATTCTTGAGGCTTCCAGATTTCCAGCACTAGTATGTCATGTTTTAATAAAGTCAGAATCCTTTTATAGAATGGTGTATTTTTCTGAATAGGTATATTGCTTGTTCCCTCACCCCCCCCTTGTAACCAAAAAATGAACTGGAGCATCAAGACAGAGTTTGGTCAATGTTACTAATAAGGTTACAATAGAACATTAATATCACAAAATTCACAAAAGCCTAATCATGTGCTACATGAAAATTCCTTTTAAGTCATCCTAGGACAATATTTTGCCTTACTTTAAATTGAACACAATTTAAAAGGATGATAGGTACATTGTCATGCAATTAGCGAAACAACATGTACTTAGAATGTCCAATCGGCAGATGTACGTTCCGTAGAGGTGAGTTATTCATACGAGTCAAGGAGGCGTCATTTGGAACTAGCTGAAGTTTGACACGCTGTTCCTTCAATCCAGCATGTGGACAGATTGTTGTTTTCATAAAGGCCTTGTCAGGCGCTCATTCGATTCCTTCTTCATCCATGGTGTCTTCCTCCTTCATTGAAGTAACTCGTTGAGCTTTCCTTGTTTTGGTTGTGGCTTTTCGCGAATCCAATTCCCGAGGCATTGCCAAGCATCGTGTGGAGGAGTTGGCGCCACCGTCTGACTGACCGTCATCAGTAATTCGATCGCATCCATTTCCTGTGTCATGCTCCAAGCTGGGTCTTGAAATACAGTGTATGACTGCACCTTGTATTGTTCCTCCATTTTGGTATCCCGCAGGACATCATTTGAGATTGTCTATGGAGACAGCTTTAAGAATATGCTTGCCATTTGGCTAGTTAATATGTATTTTAACTGTTCTTTCGTTAATAACAGTATGTATTTGAACAGGTTTTTTCCACTTCGGTCTTAAATGGTCTTAAATTGGACTTCTTTTCCTGTACCCATTCTCCTACTTGAGGTTGCCATGCTTTGTTTGTCAATTTTTTCTGCCTATTTGCCTCCCTTATCCTCTGATCAATTTGATGAATCTCCTCTGTTACTTCTTTTTTCAAATCTAACTGTCGCTGTCGGGTCATGGACTCAGAGGGTGTAGAGGCAATAAAAGAACTATGGGTAAGTGGTGTATGCAGCTCAACCCCATACATCAGATAATATGGAGTTTTAGGGGACACTGTCCCTGATGCATATGCGGGCACATTATTAAGTGATAGCTGCACCTCCTGAATGACAGTGGTCCACTTATTTCCCCTGATTCGCAACAGTTTGACAAGCCCCGCTGATTGCGGATGACGTGGTGTGCTGTGCTCTAACCCAATCCCCCTTTGTTCGCAGTGGTCTTTGAATACCTTGGAAACAAAAGCTCCACCTTGATCGGAGTGTAAGGTTTTGGGTGCACCAGCTTTGTAATTATGTAATTAATAGCATTGGCGAGTGCATTTTCTGAAACAGTTTTTGTGGGGACCAGCCAGCATCCATCTACACAAATGAGAACATGTCTGTATCCCAAAGACGGGGGAAGTGGTCCAATAAATTCAAAAAAGAATTTTCCCATTGGCTCATCAACTTTCTCAGGAGCCAACAGTGGTGGCTTATTTAGTGATGACTTATTGGTTAAATAGCATGGCTCACAATTTGCCACTTATGTTTTACAGGTCTTAAGCATGCCTGGCCACCAATACAAGGGGGTCAATTTGCAGAATATTGTTCTGGCACCACAATGTGCTTGACCTATGCCCTCGTGAGCTTCTTTTACAAGCTGTTCTCGTTTGTGTCTCGGGGGTACTTCTCGGTTTCCCTTGGGCAACTTAACTAGCACAATACCCGTAGGAGTTTCCGAGTAAAAGTACTTTGGTGGATATCCTGGTGGATTCTCTTTTATTGGGTCTAATAGCTGAATCAGTTCCTCATCCTGATTAGCTGCCCATTTTGCCCTAGTGATTACGCTAATATTGGCAGGCCCCTCTCGAGGGGGTGTAATGCAGACCAAACATTTTGCTTGTTCATCTGCAAGACTGTTTCCTTTAGAGTGTACTGTCCCAGTGGTATGCCTGTTTACATGAATCACCTGACAATTCTGTTTCTCCATTCTCGAACGGAGAATGTGTTCCCACAATGACTTATGTTTTATGGGTTTACCCTTATGATTGGTAAAGTTTGTTTTTTCCCAGAAAACTAGATCTTGGTTATATCCTCTTTTACAGTAGTCACTATCCGTACAGATTAGCATGGGTTTAATAGGGTCTGCCTTTTCTAAAGCGTACCATAATGCTGCGGCTTCAGCATATTGCTCTTCTTATGGCCAAGGGGTAAGGACAGTAATTCTTCTGGATAAAAAGAATAGGAATCTTGAAAAATCCCTACCACTATCCCCATCCCAGCTGAGGATTGTTGGGATGTCCCTTTTTTAATCGTCATTGACGATCCATCACAGTAAATAACTTGATGGTATTCTGTGAGCAGTCTCATAGGGATTTGTCTGATTCCCTCCTCCGTATCATCATCCTCCATGATGGGGAGATGCTCTAAGTCCATTTCCAGGGAGAGGAATTTAAAAATGAGTGTAGGATCATTCACGAATGATGCCCATTGTTCATATCGGATCTGGGTGGCTCTTTTTTCATCAGAGGCCATCCTCAATACTGATCTTAAATCGGGAATCTCAGTATAGATGGTAATGGGGTATTTCCCTTGAAGGGTTCGTGCCTTGATGAGGCATTGGACTACCATAGTCATGACCCTTTCTTTTTTAATGTACCTCCTTTTGACATTTTAGAAGTTATAAGAATGGAACTGAATGGGCATTGTACACTTTTCATTATAGAAAACTGCAACTGCCACTTTAGATGATGACCTGAGATTAATATTGAGGGGAACTTGTAGGTCCCTCTGTTCCAGGTCTATGGCTTTTTGTACCTCTCGGCATAATTGTTGCAGTTTTGAGTAATTGTCTGGTGAAAATATGAATGGTCCTTTTGCTGCTTCGCCCACTCTAGCATACAGGGGTGCTGAGAGCTCAGCAAAGATTGGCGTAAAGGATTGAGCAAAGTTCAGGAGTCCTAAACTTGCTTGCAGATTTTTCAGAGTTTTATGATATTGAATGGTGGCTAATTTTTCTTTATAGGATTGAGTTAATCCTCTACCATTTCCAGTTATTCGCAGGCCCAGAAAATCTACCTCTTCCCTAACTAGTTGACTCTTTTTTATGTTGATTACTTACCCAGCAGTTGTAAGTCTGGATAAAACACTATCAATGGCTTTCAAGTGCTCTTGGAGATTGTCATGTGACAGATATATATCGTCCACATAAGAATTGACGTTAGCTAGGTCTTTTTAAAGGTGAATGATGTGGGCTGAAACGAGAACAGGACTGTTTTGAAATCCCTGGGGCAATCTGGTCCAGCAGTACTGATAACCATTGGCTCCAGTCATCGCTGTTTTTGGCCAATCAGCTTTTTCGACTGGATGTGACCAGAAGCCGTTTGCTAGATCAATACAAGATTTGTATTTTTCCCTCGTGATTCCAGAGAGAAGGGCTGTGGAATGTTGCTGTTGTGCAGTATGTGGGGCCGTTACCCTTTTTAAGGCTGTATAATCGACCACTAATCTCCACCTCCCATCTGGTTTAGCAACACCAAACAATGGTGAATTAGTGCTAGATGCCATTTTGATTAAGGCACCTTGTTCTGTTCTAGATGCCATTTTGATTAAGACACCTTGTTTTGTTAGTTCTTTGAGCATTGTTAGGAGATCTATTTTTCATTTGTGGTCTTGAATGGCCACAGTCAGCATCAAGTGGGTGGGGTTTGAAGTCTATCTTTCCACATTGATTTGGATGGCGTTGTAGATAAGGGTGGTATCTATTAATGAGTTGCTCGAGGAGGTCTTTGCCTCCCCCCTCTAGGCAATTTCGATCAAGCTGTGTCTGAACATGTTTTTCCCTGTCACCCTGGTCTGTGGATGCTTCTACAGGTCTGGTTGTGATTTTAACGTAATGTTTCATGTCTGGTTGTCCTATAATGAGGGAACAGGCCAATTGTGATACCAGTCCTACATCTAGGGTTACTGTGATTCCATATATAGTAATAAGGTATTTTGTAAAAATTAATTATTTTGGTTTTCTCTTGTGTGAATCCCCCTAATGGTCTTTTACAAATTGGGCTCCCCAAATCTGTCCATTTAGTTTTTATAATTGCAGGATCTATTACATTGTAATCAGCTCCCATATCAAACAAGGCCTTCACTTGTGTGTTTGTGGGCAAGGTTGCCAGGGCATAGGGGAATTCAAGAGGCCCTGGCTGGGTGCCAGGCCTTCAATCCTGGGATTGTTCATCCTCAGGATCCTGAGTTTCATTTGCTGCTTTGTCTTTAATTATTTTAACTGATTTTTATTCCTTCCTCTTGGGGGTATCATGTTTTCCAAATCCCTTAGGGGGTTTGTTGCACCGTTTATCATCTTGACGATCCTCTTGTTGGGGTGAACGTTGGTTCTGCCGGGAATCTTTTTGATCCCCATTTCGGTTTTTTCCGGTATCCTCCCATGGCTCTCTGATAGTTTTGGCCAGTATAAAAAACTGTCCCCATAGGGAGTCCACTGTCCTTCACTTTCCTTTCAAGGTGTAGCCCCTCGTCTATCCCATCTTTCTGGGGAGAAATCTGTCCTCATATTGTGGGCGAGTTGGGGGTGTAACCTTCTGGAATACCCTCTTGGGGGGTCCCGAGCCATGAGTTTGTGTCTGGGCGGGGTGGACTTGAGACTTGGGTCTATACAGTCCTTGTTTCTGAGTACCAAACGTACCTTCTCTTTTTTATCCCTAGTATCAGATCTCATTATAGGTTGAGTTTGGAGTAGACCTAAGAGGGTCATGGTTTTAATTGAATAGTGCGATTGACATTATCCCATCTTTGTTGGTTATCTTGATAATCGTTTAGAGAACCCTCACAGGCAAGTTTGAGGGCTGTATTTTTGGGATTGATTGGCCAGGCAACCATGGACAATGTCCCAGTTATCCTGTGTAAGTACTTTGCTTAATCTGTAGGCAGCTACCAGCCCCTTTAGTTGTGGCTGTATTAGTGAGTATTTCCTTGATGGAATCCATTACATGCCCTCCCTGATTTGCCGTGAGAACATAGGCATATATCTGAACACAGTTGTTTACACTGGTTTAATGGGGGAATTAAGTCTGAAACTTAATATCATTTGTAATAGTTGCCTCAGGTGTTGGGCATTCCAATCTTGGCAACAGGTTTCCAATTTATCAAGGTTAGTTAGATTCCAGCAGGTTTTTTCCTGGCTGGTGTTTTCCCGGTCTAGCACACATTGTGTAGATAGAGCTCAGGTTTACTTGACCTAGGGGCACAATGTGTGGTTTGCTGGGGTTGGCTTACTGGACCAGTAATCATTGCGCCTCCAGCATTTAGATAAGAGTGAGCTAGTGCCTGTCAGCATTGATTATAATGGATTCTAAGCTGTCTATAGTTTTCTCGAAGATTCTGGTCATTTATTTCATCACTAGCTGAAGTGCCCGGCGGTGCCGAGGGTCTTTTGAGGGCATGTTGTTGTTGGAAGAGAGAGAGAGAGAGCGCAACTGGGGGGGGGGGAAGAGAGAGAGAGAGCGCGGACTGGGGGGGGGGGGAGAGAGAGAGCGCGACTGGGGGGGAAGAGAGAGAGAGCGACTGGGGGGGGAAGAGAGAGAGCGACTGGGGGGGGAAGAGAGAGCGACTGGGGGGGGAAGAGGGAGAACGACTGGGGGGGGGAAGAGAGAGAGCGACGGGGGGGAAGAGAGAGAGCGACTGGGGGGGAAGAGAGAGAGCGACGGGGGGGAAGATAGAGAACGACTGGGGGGGAAGAGAGAGAACAACTGGGGGGGAAGAGAGAGAGCGACGGGGGGGGGGAAGAGAGAGAAACAACTGGGGGGGAAGAGAGAGAGCGACTGGGGGGGAAGAGAGAGGAGCGACGGGGGGGAAGAGAGCGAGCGACTGGGGGGGAAGAGAGCGAGCGACTGGGGGGGAAGAGAGAGAGCGACTGGGGGGGGATCTTGGCCCGATGGACCCCTGCGAAGGAAGGAAGAAGTTAAGCTCTCCCTCCCTGTCCCACCCCCTCACTCTTTCCCTCCCTGTCCCACCCCCTCACTCTTTCCCTCCCTCACCCTCTCCCTCCCTCCCCCGTCTCTCCCTGCTTTATCTCCCTCCCCCTCTCCTCACGCTCTCCCTCCCTCACCCTCTCTCTCTCTCCTCCTGTCTCTCCCTGCTTTACTCTCTCTCCCTCCCTCCCTCTCCTCCCCCCCACCCCCTCTCTCTCCCCTCCCCCTCTCCTCCCCCCCACCCCCTCTCTCTCCCCTCCCCCATCCTCTCTCTCTCCCCTCCCCCCCACCCTCTCTCTCTCCCCTCCCCCCACCCT